>NC_042985.1:6769350-6977627 GCF_901001165.1 Salmo trutta
GCAGAAATCGCTCTGCCATTTCCTGGTTGCTAATAGTTTGCCTAATTTCAGTTTGAGACAAAACATGCAGTCATTGTGTAGAGATTCATTATACCATCTAAACGGCTGTGAAATATATTTTCCAGAACCAAAAATATTGTATTTTCAGCTGTTTGAAGCTGGTGTACAAAACCAAAAGTAAAACAGCAAAAACTAAGCTTAAGAACGGGAAGCATAGAACTAGCACACATAGAACAGATCTACCACTTCGACTTGCTTTCGATGAGCATGACAAAAAACTAACATTTTTATTTGCATTTGGTCAGGTCGCTGGAAAAATTACAATTCAGGGGTCTCCAACCCTCCTGTAAGTTAACTCCAAACATGTTCCTGGAGAGCTACCCTCCTGTAGGTATTCACTCCAACCTCAGTTGTAACTAACCTGGTCCAGCTTATCAACCATTTAATTATTAGAATCAGGTGCGCTAGATTAGGGTTGGAGCGAAAACCTACAGGACAGTAGCGTTCCAAAAACAGAATTGGAGAGCCCTGAGTTACATATCACAGCATTAACAAGAAATTACCAAGGATATAGATCTTAGCTAGCTACACCTGAAGTGAGTAGATACAAACCCCCAAGAAAATTAAGGCGTTCTAGAAAATGTCAGTACAAAGATCAATCAATCACATTTCAATTTAATCATACTTCAATAACCCAATGGGTATCACTTCCCTCACCATCATTAACATGTTTCAATGGATATAGCGGGAAGACCCATTTTGGCTCCTACTTTTTGTTTTAAACACTTGTCTCCTTAATTTGCTTTTTGCGATGGTCCTTGACCATTCTTTTCATGTCTGGGCATGGCTTGAGGTCAGTTGCTCCAAGCTGTTGATTTGTTTTTGGATCAGTCCCAATCGATTTCCTGTAGTAGGGGAAGAGAGTGGGATATTTTCATTTTAAAAAATCTGATTAATAGTAATATTATACAGTTTGCCCTCATTAATGTAGGATATGCATGTTTAAAGTTTCAGTTTCAAGTTTTAATGTCACATGCACAAGCAAAGTGAAATGCCTTTCTTACAAGATAAACCCAATAATGCAGTTATCAATAACAATGTAATACTAAAAATAACAATGTTTATCACTCTATCAGTAAGCAACTCAATGCACAAAATACCAAGCAGGAGACTACTTCCAGAGTGTTGTATGAGGCATGGACATGGCGTACCTGCAGATGAATTGTCTCTTCTGTAGATGTTATAACCATTTAAAGCTTCCACAGTATCATTAAATTAATTAACTAATTGAGTTTCAAAAATAGCCAGTATTTTAATGTTATCTTTTGCAAGCAAGTTATTGTTTCCATTAACCTTGTTTCTTAGGGTACATGTGTTAATGTGTGCTACTTTTTGCACTTTTCTGATTGTTTTTGTTGCTTTACTGGTAGGCTTAGAGGTAGACATGACAGTGATATTTACATTTGAGCTGATATTGCAGGGTGAACTGCTCACAGATGGCTTCCTACTAGGGTAAACCATCTAACGCTAACAGGTTTAACTCAGGTTCATAGGTGCATGATTACTGCTGACAATAGCTGTCGGATTGACAGAGGCATTCAGGGGAGATAGAGGAAGATAAATTAGGTTACTTGCATTATGACTGACAATACCCCAGGAAAAATGTACATTTGCAGAAGCACTTCGACCACTCAGCGACACAATGGTAGGGATTATCTGAGCATATTACTTGAACAGTGTATCATAACACCTTGACTGACCAGCCAAATAATAAGGAAACTGCTTAGAGATTGACAATTCATTCATAATCCAAATCGATATTCATAATCCAGCTGTAACAAACTTACTTTTTCAGATGCTTATCAATCTCCTTTCGCTCATAGATTGTTCCATATTTGGTTATCACTGGATCAACAAAAATCTTGTTGGTAAGTGGACAAATCAGATATTGAGGAATAAAGTTCTCAGTCAACTCTTCACCCAGCAAATTCTGTAAATTAAGAAAGGAATGATTATCTAACCCTGAATAGACTGTGACAAAACTGCTTGCTGTTCAAACAAATATAGAATTTGATAAACCTGCACCATAAACCTGATTAAATGGCAACTGATTTGATAAATGCTAAATGACTCGAATGTAAATGTAAATAAATACAGCATAAAATTAAATAAACTGCCATTTAATTTAGCCACACTTTTAATCAAATTTATTCTACTTTTATAATTCATGGAATTCTCTGGACGCCTCTTCTTATAATTTGAAGTCCATATGCACCAATGTGTCAATCAAATACCACACTGGTCACTTCTACCCTAATATATTCTTGAGGCTTAATTGCCATTTTTTCACCTCAAATGTTGGCAAATTTTATTATGCGGTCGATAATAAACATAACAAGTTACTTATTTTTTAAAAGCTATATATTTTTTTCATATGATGTATATGAAAAAAATATATAGCTTTTAAAAAATAAGTAACTTGTGGACTGTGTAGTCTAGCGGTTAGCGCCGCACACATACCAGTCGCCATGGGTTCGAAACTGACCCAGCACCCTTCTGACTCACACCTCTCTCATCCATTTTCTAACTTTTCACTACTGTCCTACCTGTTCAATACAAAAACAATAAAATGCACAAGGAGTGGGACTGCCCTACTCCTTTACAGAGACAAAAATACGTGCATTCACCTTCTCCATGTCATCCAATGAATGGCCTGCAACTTCCTCTGTGTTTTTCTTGGCCTCTTCTTCATACTTTTCTCTGCTGGTCATGTATTCCTCTGCCAAAATACTTTTAAAATAACATTTTATGAAAATAATATTCATCTAGGCATATCAATTCAAAATATTAGATATACACTATTTGGTTAACTCTCACCTTTCTAATCTGTATTGTATTTTATTCATGAATCATATAAAATAATTCAACTAATAGTCAACCTGTCCAGTGGATCTTGGGGTTCAGGAACGATGAGCAGTCCATATACAGCATCCAAGATCTCTCTCATGGTTATGTGAGCGTTGTAGCTGCGGTCAAATATGTTGTGGCAGATGCGGCCCACACTGTTTACGTTGCAGTGGTACACCTTACATCACAAATAAGGATTTTTTCATGTTATGAATATGAAAGCATAAAATGTATATGATGGGGTTGCAAAATTATTACTTTCACACGCATAAATATTCCACTGCCTTAGAGAAGCTTACTTGTGACACAGTAGTAACTAGTCTGAATAGCCAATACCCTAAATCCCATCCTGAAGATAATACAATAATATGTCTAAATTGTTCAAGTCTACTCCTTTAATCATTGACAATGTAATGGCCTAAGCCTGTACGCTTATTATGGACTCCCTCTAAGCACACATACTAAACTCTACCCACCCACCCACACTCACACATGCATACTGACACCACACACACGCGCTGCTGCTACAGTCTATTATCTATCACGTTGCCTAGTCACTTTACCCCTACTTATATGTACATAGCTACATCCATTATCTCGTAACCCTGAACATCCAACTCGATTCTTGTACTCCCTGTATAAAGCCATGCTACTATTACTCGTTATTGTTATTCACTGTGAATTTATTCCTTGTGTCATGATTTAAAACGCTTTTCTTTATCTTTAACTCTGCAATGTTGGAAAAGGACCCGTAAGTAAGAATTTCACTGTTAGTCTACACTTGTTATTTACAAAGCATATGACAAATGCATTTTTAATTGTGTAGAAGGATACAGGTGTGACAAAGCGCACAAGTGGAGGTTTGACGGGGTAGTCAGCTCCAAACTGACAGTACAGCTCAAAGACTCCATCCTCATAAGGTGTTTCAGGAGGGCCTTGCATGAGAATCTTCCAAAACGCTGAAAAGGGATGGAATCAGACACAGGGGTTGACTGTTTGAGACAATATTATGCAAATTAATAAAAAATAATAAACCAGTCTTCTGGATGGGATATTACAGTTTGTAGAAGCAATATTAATTTCAAATTTCTCAAAGTAACATCTCATGAGACATCCCATGAAACATCAAACCATTGTTACAATCGCCAATTGGGTGAAACAAACTGAAGTCTTACTGAAGTCTGACTCTGAAGGCAAAACAGTGCAGAATGGATGTGGGTCACAGTGCAGGCTCTTCAGCTCTTCCAGAAGGCGTTTGTCCTTCTCCAAAAAGCGTCCGCTCTTGGATTCCTGGATCTTCTTTTTCAATGCACTATTTTGTGACATATTCGTTTTATTTTAGAGATACCATGGCTAAATTAAAGCACCAAATTACCTAAATGTTATTTTCTTGCACAATAACCTCAATGTCACTTGACATTAGTGTGGTTACTACACAATATTTGCCAGCAGGTTGTGAGTGATTTTGAAAAATTATATAAGGGACTTCATAGCTAAATTACCTGATTATGTATTCATGTTTATATTACTCTATTCTCTGGCATAACATTTGCATTGAATCAAAAATAGTTTGGCATTACAAATTTCTCCTTGAGGAGCATAACTTACTTCTCTGTCCCAGTCACTTTATTATTTAATCCACTTGGAAGAGCAACCTCTGGTTTCTCATCATAGCCACGGTTAGCAAAGAGAGCAACTAGACCGATCTTTAAAAGGAATCAAAGAACATTGTAATAAATAATCAGTTGAATCAAATTTTGATCAGTGTTTAGGTCTTCCTTACCAATGCAAATAAATGACTCACTAATTTAAGTCAGACAGTAAGTCAGACATGGGAACATACATACTATTTTAACAACTGTGATAGATCATACCTCACTCTTAATTAAGGATGGGTTGATTTTCTGCTTCGGCTTCCTCATCTCCAAAGACAGAACGGTTTCCATTTCAAAGAGTTTCAGACCAGCTTTACTCGTCTTTGGTTTGAAACAACAACCTCCTACAAGTAGACATGGATAGAGCGTATTCAGTACACTATTCTTATTCTTACACCGGACACAAATACAAAAATAAAGACACACAATAACCACCTCAGAGTGATTGATATTAGTGATTTATACACTGAACAGAAATACAAATATATACTGCTCATAAATATAAAGGGAACACTAAAACAACACATCCTAGATCTGAATGAATTAAATAATGTTATTAAATACTTTTTTCTTTACGTAGTTGAATGTGCTGACAACAAAATCACACAAAAATAATCAATGGAAATCCAATTTATCAACCCATGGAGGTCTGGATTTGGAGTCACACTCAAAATGAAAGTGGAAAACCACACTACAGGCTGATCCAACTTTGATGTAATGTCCTTAAAACAAGTCAAAATGAGGCTCAGTAGTGTGTGTGGCCTCCACGTGCCTGTATGACCTCCCTACAACGCCTGGTCATGCTCCTGATGAGGTGGCGGATGGTCTCCTGAGGGATCTCCTCCCAGACCTGGACTAAAGCATCCGCCAACTCCTGGACAGTCTGTGGTGCAACGTGGCGTTGGTGGATGGAGCGAGACATGATGTCCCAGATGTGCTCAATTGGATTCAGGTCTGGGGAACAGGCCGGCCAGTCCATAGCATCAATGCCTTCCTCTTGCAGGAACTGCTGACACACTCCAGCCACATGAGGTCTAGCATTGTCTTGCATTAGGAGGAACCCAGGGCCAACCGCACCAGCATATGGTCTCACAAGGGGTCTGAGGATCTCATCTCGGTACCTAATGGCAGTCAGGCTACCTCTGGCGAGCACATGGAGGCCCCCCAAATATATATATATATATGGCCCCCCAAAGAAATGCCACCCCACACCATGACTGACCCACCACCAAACCGGTCATGCTGGAGGATGTTGCAGGCAGCAGAACGTTCTCCACGGCGTCTCCAGACTCTGTCACGTCTGTCACATGTGCTCAGTGGCGAATTTGCCAATCTTGGTGTTCTCTGGCAAATGCCAAACATCCTGCACGGTGTTGGGCTGTAAGCACAACCCCCACCTGTGGACGTCGGGCCCTCATACCACCCTCATGGAGTCTGTTTCTGACCGTTTGAGCAGACACATGCACATTTGTGGCCTGCTGGAGGTCATTTTGCAGGGGTCTGGCAGTGCTCCTCCTGCTCCTCCTTGCACAAAGGCGGAGGTAGCGGTCCTGCTGCTGGGTTGTTGCCCTCCTACGGCCTCCTCCAGGTCTGATGTACTGGCCTGTCTCCTGGTAGCGCCTCCATGCTCTGGACACTACGCTGACAGACACAGCAAACCTTCTTGCCACAGCTCGCATTGATGTGCCATCCTGGATGAGCTGCACTACCTGAGCCACTTGTGTGGGTTGTAGACTCCGTCTCATGCTACCACTAGAGTGAAAGCACCGCCAGCATTCAAAAGTGACCAAAACATCAGCCAGGAAGCATAGGAACTGAGAAGTGGTCACCACCTGCAGAACCACTCCTTTATTGGGGGTGTCTTGCTAATTGCCTATAATTTCCACCTATTGTCTATTCCATTTGCACAACAGCATGTGACATTTATTGTCAATCAGTGTTGCTTCCTAAGTGGACAGTTTGATTTCACAGAAGTGTGATTGACTTGGAGTTATATTGTGTTGTTTAAGTGTTCCCTTTATTTTTTTGAGCAGTATATAAACGCAACATGTGAAGTGTTGGTCCCATGTTTCATGGCCAATGTGCAATCATTGGAGAATAAACTGGATGAGCTCCGTTCAAGACTATCCTACCAACAGGACATTAAAAACTGTAATATCTTATGTTTCACAGAGTCGTAGTTGAACAACGACATGGATAATATACAGTTGGCTGGGTTTTCCGTGCATTGGCAAGACAGAACAGCTGCCGGTACGACAAGGGGTGGCGGTCTGTGTCTATTTGTCAATAACAGCTGGTGTACAAAATCAAATATTAAAGAAGTCTCAAGGTTTTGCTCGCCTGAGGTAGAGTATCTCATGATAAGCTGTAGACCACACTATTTACCAAGAGAGTTTATTTATATTTTTCATAGCTGTCCATTTACCACCACAAACGGATGCTGGCACTAAGACTGCACTCAACAAGCTGTATAAAGCCATAAGCAAACAAGAAAATGCTCATCCAGAGGCAGCGCTCCTAGTGGCCGGGGACTTTAATGCAGGGAAACTTAAATCTGTTTTACCTCATTTCTACCAGTAAGTTACATGTGCAACAAGAGGGGAAAAAAACTCTAGACCACCTTTACTCCACACAGAGACGTGTACAAATCTCTCCGTCACCCTCCATTTGGCAAATATGACCATAATTCTATCCTCCTGATTCATGCTTACAAGCAAAACCTAAAGCAGGAAGTACCAGTGACTCGCTCAATACAGAAGTGGTAAGATGACGCAGATGCTAAGCTACAGACTGGAATATGTTCCGGGACTCATCCGATGGCATTGAGGAGTATACCACATCAGTCACCGGCTTCATCAATAAGTGCATCGATGATGTTGTCCCCACAGTGATTGTACGTACATACCCAAATCAGAAGCCATGGATTACAGGTAACATCTGCACTGAGCTAAAGGGTAGTAGAGCCGCCGCTTTCAAGGAGCGGGACTCTAACCCAGATTTTTATAAGAAATCAAGCTATGCCTTCAGATGAACCATCAAACAGGCAACTCGTAAATACAGGAATAAGATTGAATCCTACTACACCTGCTCTGATGCTCGTCGGATATGGCAGGGCTTGCAAACTATTACAGACGACAAAGGGAAGCCCAGCCGCGAGCTGCCCAGTGACACAAGCCAACAGACGAGCTAAATTACTTCTATGCGCGCTTCGAGGCAAGCAACACTGAAGCATGCATGAGAGCACCAGCTGTTCCGGACGACTGTGTCATCATGCTCGACGTAGCCGATGGGAGTAAGACATTTAAACAGTTCCAAATTCATAAGGCCGCAGACGGATTACCAGGACGTGTACTCCCAGGTGGTAAGAATAGGCAAAAGAATAGGCAACAACACATCTGATCCTCAACACAGGGGTCCCTCAGGGGTTGAGCAAGTTTGGGATGCTCTGGATCAATGTGTATGACAGCGTATTATAATTCCCGCAAATATCCACCAACTTCGCACAGCCATTGAAGAGGAGTGGGACAACATTCAACAGGCCACAATCAACAGCCTGATGAACTCTAAGCGAAGGAGATGTGTCCGCCGCATGAGGCAAATGGTGATCACACCAGATACTGACTGGCTCTCATATCCACGCCCCTACCTTTTTTTAGGGTATCTGTGACCAACAAATGCATCTCTGTATTCCCAGCCATGTGAAATTCATAGATTAGGGCCTAATTTATTTATTGCAATTTACTGATTTCCTTATATGAACTGAAACTCAGTAAAACCTTTGAAATTGTTGCATGTTGCGTTTATATATATTTTGCAGTATATATATGGGACTAGTTAATTACTGAAAGAACAATGTTGGCTATAAACAGTTGAAGTCGGAAGTTTACATACACCTTAGCCAAATACATTTAAACTCAGCTTTTCACAATTCCTGACATTTAATCCTACTAAAAATTCCCTGTCTTAGGTCAGTTAGGATCACCACTTTATTTTAAGAATGTAAAATGTCAGAATAATAGTAGAAAGATTGATTTATTTCAGCTTTTATTTCTTTCATCACATTCCCAGTGGGTCAGAAGTTTACATAAAGGCAATTACTAATTGAGTGTAAGTTGTTTAACTTGGGTCAAACGTTTCAGGTAGCCTTCCACAAGCTTCCCACAATAAGTTGGGTGAATTTTGGCCCATTCCTCCTGACGAGTCAGGTTTGTAGGCCTCCTTGCACCCACACGCCTTTTCAGTTCTGCCCACAAATGTTCTATAGGATTGAGGTCAGGGCTTTGTGATGGCCACTCCAATACCTTGACTTTGTTGTCCTTAAGCCATTTTGCAACAACTTTGGAAGTATGCTTGGGGTCATTGTCCATTTGGAAGATCCATTTGTGACCAAGCTTTAACTTCCTGACTGATGTCTTGAGATGTTGCTTCAATATATCCACATAATTTTTCTTCCTCATGATGCCATCTATTTTGGGAAGTACCAGTCCCTCCTGCAGCAAAGCACCCCCACAACATGATGCTGCCACCCCCGTGCTTCATGGTTGGGATGGTGTTCTTCGGCTTGCAAGCCTCCTCCTTTTTCCTCCAAACAGAACGATGGTCATTATGGCCATCGTTTTTTCGTTATTTTTGTTTCATCATACGAGAGGATATTTCTCAAAAAAGTACAAACTTTGTCCGCTTGTGCAGTTGCAAATCGTAGTCTGGCTTTTTTATGGCAGTTTTGGAGCAGTGGCTTCTCCCTTGCTGAGCGGCCTTTCAGGTTATGTCGATATAGGACTCGTTTTACTGTGGATATAGATACTTTTGTACCTGTTTCCTCCAGCATCTTCACAAGGTCTTTTGCTGTTGTTCTGGGATTGATTTGCACTTTTCGCACCAAAGTACGTTCATCTGTAGGAGACAGAACACGTCTCCTTTCTGAGAGGTATGACGGCTGCGTGGTCCCATACTGTTGTTTGTACAGATGAACGTGGTACTTTCAGGCGTTTGGAAATTGCTCCCAAGGATGAACCAAACTTGTGGAGGTCTACAATTTCTTTTCTGGGGTCTTGGCTGACTTCTTTTGATTTTCCCATGATGTCAAGCAAAGAGGCACTGAGTTTGAAGGTAGGCCATGAAATACATCCACAGGTACACCTCCAATTGACTCAAATGATGTCAATTAGCCTATCAGAAGCTTCTAAAGCCATTACATAATTTTCTGGAATTTTCCAAGCTGTTTAAAGGCACAGTCAACTTAGTGTATGTAAACTTCTGACCCACTGGAATTGTTATACAGTGAATTATAAGTGAAATAACCTGTCTGTAAACAATTGTTGGAAAAATTACTTGTGTCATGCATGAAGTAGATGTCCTAACCGACTTGCCAAAACTATAGTTTGTTAACAAGACATTTGTGGAGTGGTTGAAAAACGAGTTTTAATGACTCCAACCTAAGTGCATGTAAACTTACGACTTCAACTGTATAACAGAATCACCTTAGAGCTCATACCTGTTGCATTGCTGATTCATAACATAATCACATAGGAAGATCATACCTGTTGCATTGCTGATTCCACGCAGCACATTGTTCTCTACCTTTCCGACAATGATGGCATCAACAATGATGTTGGAGCTCATCAATTTGGTTGTAACAGCCACTGGCTTTGTTGCTGATCTAAAACATAAAAATACATGATGTGAAAATAAACTGCTGTGTTGGTGAATTAACTTAAATCCTCTGTAAAACTACAGAAATGTTCTGTGTAACTACTGTTCATGTAACATTCTACCACATAGAGTTATCATTAGAATACTGGAAGCACTGCATTAGTTATCCATTGCAGAAATGTAGGCCAGAGAGAAATGACTTTATGAGCAATTGGGACTTTGCCCGCTATCGGCCTCTGCCGAAGAAAATTTGTATCACGCCTGACAAGGCCAATGAACACCGTGCCTCACCGGAAGCCCCGCCTTCCAGAGGCGATAAACGGATGAATTCCTTCAATTCAGTACCACTCTTCACCGAGCCCAAGACTGGGCGACGTGGGGTCGAACAGGTATTGCACCTCGTTTCCCTTTCAGTACGCTCCCTTTCAGTCTGTAAATTCAGTACAACACAGCTATGGGCAGGGGTGTATAGTACTTAAGTAAAAATACTTTAAAGTACTACTTAAGTCGTTTTTTGGGGTATCTGTACTTTACTTTACCATTTATATTTTTGACAGCCTTTACTTTTACTTCACTACATTCCTAAAGAAAATATTGTACTTTTTACTCCATACATTTTCCCTGACAACCCAAGGTACTCTTTACATTTTGAATGCTTAGCAGAACATGAAAATTGTGAAATTCACACACTTATCAAGAGAACACATGGTCATCCCTACTGCCTATGGTCTGGTGGACTCACTAAACACAAATGCATCTTTTGTAAATAATGTCTGAGTGTTGGAGTGTGCCCCTAGCGATCCGTCAATTTTAAAAACAAGAAAATGGTGCTGTCTGCTTTACTTAATATAAGGAATTTGAAATGATTTATACTTTTACTTGTGATACCTAAGTGTATTTTAGCAATTACATTTACTTTTGATACTTAAGTATATTTAAAACAAAACCCTTTTAGAATTTTACTCAAGTAGTATTTTACTGGGTGACTTTCACTTTTACTTGAGTAACTTTCTATTAAGGTATCTATACTTTTACTCAAGTATGACAATTGGGTACGTTTTCCACCACTGGCTATGGGGACATGAAACCATGTCCCAAGCCGACCTCAGGGGACACCAAATTAAATGGCCCACAGCAAACCACCCAGAGTTTAAACCTGGCAGGAAAACCTGCGGTATCCGGGCATTGCACAATCTGCACGCTGCCTAATGACCCTGCCCTGTCCCAGGCATAAGCAGACTGTGGGCTACACTGTGGGGCAGTGACATCTAAGCGATAAAACCTCACAAAAGTGTTTGTTGATGCCCAACTTGCCGTAGCACAAATATGGTCAGTGCTATCCGGGATCCTTAGGACGTCCCTACCCTAAACCAAAGCCCTGAGCAGGGCGGTCTTATAGGAGAGGACCTCAGATCCAGACTCCATCGGTTCAAAGGGAGCATCACACAGCACATCCAAAACCAAAGTCAAATCCCAAGTGGGTGCAATAGGTTTAGAAACTGTCCTGAGACAGCGCACACCTTTTAATGCCGCACCATCAAGGGAAGAGCCCCTGGAGTGGCACCATCAATTCCTACATGACACGCTGAAATAGCTGCCATATACACCTTCAGGGACGGAGAATGTTTGTCCCTGCTTGAAAAGCCCCAGTAGGAACATTAAAATATCCACCAGAGAGCTCTGAAAATGAACAATTCCTTTATTCCGTCACCAAAGCTCGAACGCCCGCCACTTATATCCATACAACCCTCTCGTGGAGGGTGCCCTTGTGGACTGTATAGTAGCAGGACGGCAGGTCTCTGCACAACGGGGGTTGCAACAGGTTCCCGCTTAAAAAGCGAATGATCTCCACGAACCCAAGGTAATTTGGGCCAACAAGTATCAACAACAATCGCTCCAGATGCACCCTCTGCATCAAGCAAAGAGCATTTGAAATGCACTGCACTGTGGAAAGAAAAACAAGTTTCGCTATTGGTTCTGAGGTGTCAACAATTGTTAATGATGGGCAGCTGGCAAGAAATCGCATGTATGTCAGTGATTGTGGACATTATTGAGTTCCTTGTTTCATAAAGGCCACATTTTTCCGGGAACATAGGCTACTAAAAATTGTCCCCATGTGTGCAACTTCTGTAAGCGCCTCTACTCTACTGTTCTATGCTAGTAAGCAAATGCGATAATAATGCATGCAAAGGTAAAAAAAATAACTATTCTGGTACCTAAAAGCTCTCCAGGTCACCCCGCCCAGTTTTTCTTCCGGCACCTAACGATTTACAAATTAAGCACTGAACACAGGTAGTCTAAACTTTAACTAACCACCATCTACTACATTATCCACACAAGCCACTAGCACTGGCAGCCATATATCATGAGTTAGATTAGGAATATTAGGCTATATTATGAATGTATTACTTAAGAGCATTTAAGATAAATCACAATCAATAAAAAACGAATTGAGCTAGCTAATTAGCAGGTTTACATCAATCATCAACATCAATGTCTTTAGGATGCACTGTAACTAGCTTGCTTACAATTTGTGATGAGTAAGTGTGTTGCAGAAATAAATAGGCCTCCCAAAAAATGTAAATGTACTACAGAGGCAGTTAGTATGTTATGAATGTCGATATATGAATTATGAAGGGGGGGAGGGGGGGGGGGGCTGTGATGGAAAATATTATGTTGGTGCTTTTCTATTTGATACATTTCAGTGTTCTATGTTATTGCCTTTCTATACATAACCATTTCTGTGTTTATGCAAGTGACTGATTGAACGAATCCTCACTATCAGTATCTGCAATTTGTCAGTCCGCCCAGAACCTTGTTTAGAGAAATGATATCTCAGTTTCAAGGTCTCAGCTTAGAGAAGAAGCCTCGTGAGGTATTGGTCTGTCACATGCATGACCCAGTATTGGTCGTCACATGAATGAAGCAAACGTTAATGATTAATTAATTATGAATAAGTTAAATCATGCAAATATGACTTGTCTGCAGTATAAAAGAGAACAAATGGGACTTCCCCATTGGAGCATGGCTATCATAGAAGCCATCATCCCAAACAGGTGCAGGCACTGGCGAAAACACACTGTGATCTAGCCGGAATTGGGCCAAGCAGCAAAGTGGGAAACCGGCCTCCCTCTGCGGGGATAAGAATGCTCAACTCTTTACTGAGTCTAACTTGTGAGCCAGAATTTGGATGTGCTGAGATGGATTCAAACAGCTCTTCTCTTGATTCACTATGAAACCCAGAGACTGAACATGGGAAACCAGCATGGATGTGTGTAACACCATCAGCCAATCGTCCAGGTAGTCCAATATCCTGAGCCCCAGACACCGCATAGGTGCCAAACCCGTCTCCACAACTTTGGTGAAAGTGCAAGGCGAGAGGGAAAGCCTGAAAGGGAGGACCAGAAACTTGTAGGTTACAGCCTCTTAATTGAACCTCAGGAACTTCCTGTGAGAGGGATATATGACCACATGAAAGTACGTGTCCTTCAGGTCGATGGAGGTAAACCAATCGTCCTGGGTGCACTGACTGTAACAACCTGCTGTTCATGAGCATTCTGAATTTGTAGACCCTGAAGTCCTTGTTTAGGGCACGCAGATCTAAAACGGGTCGGAAAGTCTCACCCCTTCTGGAAACCAGGAAATACCGGCTGTACCAGCAGTCCTGGGACTCTGACAAAAACATGGGGGACGCGCAACAAATTGTAGCCTGTACCCCAACGTCATTGTTCGCATAATCCAGGGCGACACTGTGCATGCGAGCCATTAGACTACCATAATATGCCATCTGAAGGGACAGAACGCCACCTTGTGGACTGGAAGATGTTTTTTTTTCCCATGCCTTTTTTCATTTCAACCATTCTCTACAACCGATTGTCTGACTATGGGGAAGGGACTATTTTTATTCAGCTCACATGTGGCGGACACAACAATGTGTTTAAGTGATGATGTTTGAAGCCTGGTCCATTCTGGGTTCAGGGGTTCCGGCTACCATTTACGTACCCGGTTTGGCCATGCCACTTGGGGCTATTGATGTCACAGCGAACATCTGGGGAGGAGGACCCCAGCCCATGCCACTTCCCCTCTCATTGTGCTAGGTGCGCGTGGGCTGCGTGCCTTAAATATAGACCCAGGGAAAAAAACATGATGGAATCTATCATGCCCACCAGTCATAGGTAGGCTACCGGTGCCACATCACCTTGTAACTCAGCTGGAAAATGGACAGACAGCTCTGAAAAATGGACCCCATCTGTGAGAACAGACAGGGCGATTCGCAATTGAATCTAATTCCCAGGAAGGAAACACGCTGAGCAGGAGGCAGACACCTAATCTTGGAGTTCATATGAACCACAGAGACTGTGTGTGGGATAATAGCATGATTGCCAATCGCCTACAGAATCCATAACCAGTATCTCTAAGCACCACATAAGAACCAGTGGGCTACAGAATAAGCAATGAATCCCAGTAATAATCCACCTATTGGGGAGGGGTGCCTCCTTGTGGACAGACAGTACCTGGGGAGCATGTTGTGCCTCTGTGATACTGTATAGCACGCCAGAAACCGGCCCTTTTATGGGCACAGGAGCTCCAGCAGTGGTACCCCGGTTGGCCGTAGCCAAACACAGAGGCACTGTTGTCACAGTACCGTATGCTAGCCATGTGGCCTCCTAGTCTTGCTTAGCTAGTAGCTTTATCACAGCGGGTTAGCACTAGCCAAGCCCGCTGCCAGCACCGAGCTCCGGTCTAGAGAATCTCTCTTTTAGAATAACCAAGCGACTGAACACTACATAGCAGGCTATGCAGTGCTGTTGAGCTAGCCTGATCCCGTCCACATAAGACCGGATCATTGACCAAGTCTGAGAAGAGAGGTAAACAGTGATTGAACGAGACATGCACAGGTGGCGCCAGAGCGCACAGCAACTGGGTAAAGCTAGGGCAGCATGCCTCAGCCCAGGCAGACAAGATATTTGTTCCAACCCAAGCCCCAATTCACCCCCGGTTCTTGTAATTCAGACCCAGCTGAAGTATGGGCACCTGTGACAGGAAGCAATAAGAATTCCACACGTTTGCCAAGGGAACCTGCATCCACCATGGACTATAGGAAGTGCCAGCCGCGGACAAGCTACTGTTACTGACATTGACCCTTCGTCCCGCACACAAGCTGACCTGAGCGGGGGTAGCTAGAGCACCGCACCGAGACATACCAGACAACAAAACGTGAATATCTTTACATTTATTTGAGCATGGTCTTTAACCCAAACCCGGCTTGTTAGACTTCGTCGTTTTGATTGCGTTAGCCATCTTATTCAGCCATTTAGCCAGACTAAACAGGCAGAAGAATAACTAACCGTAGGAAACTCACAAAATCAGTTACCAAGCTTTAATTAACACACAATGTCCAGAAAAATGAGCACGCCCTCCTTAAATGGGACAGTTAAGTTGGACCAAAGCCTGATAGACTTTGCGATCGCATGTTTATTGTAAAAAAAGTAATGTAAACTGTTTTTCTCAGCTCGAGGTGAAGAGCAGACGAATGGAAGGAATTAATTAGTTTCAGGTTTATCACCTGTGGAAGGCAGAGCTTCCGGTGAGGCACATCGTTCATTAGCCTTGTCAGGTGTGATTCTAATGTTCTTCAATAAAGGGCGCTAGTGTGCAAATGGGAACATGTATTTCTGTGCTTAGAAGTATTGACTTCCAAACTCCAATGTAAATGTGTGCGTTCAAACTCCCTTAATACCCTTAACTCTACTTCTTTGAAATACTATATTGAAAGACTGTATGCTTTGTCTGTGAACTGTTTCAAAATAGTGGTAGGACGCAGACAACCACATTGTAGGGGCTTTTCTGCATACTGCAAATGGAGCCCAAACAAAGTATTTAATAATTAAGTTTTACCCAAAATCATTCCCATCTGTGAGACACATGATGCGAAGTCTGCAGTCTGGAAATCGCTTCCCAACTTTTTCCAGCTCAGATATTCCAAGATCCAAGGCGTCATACAGCACAGTGCGTCCAGTTGCCTGTAGATTGTGTATGTGTTCCTGTAAGGGCCAACAATGGTTTTATGTAATATTTGCTGATGCAAGCTCTGCCCAACCCCCAGTAGATTATTTTGAGAGTATTGTGAATTAAGAAATACATTTACTATCATAAAAATATTTACCTTAAAGATCTCCAGAGTCTCTGTAAATGTATGGAGAGTGTTGACTACTGAATCAAACTTCACCAAGCCAATGACATGATGAAAATCATAAGCCATGCTTCTAGTTGCGAAGTTATCAAAGAGCTGTTTAACAGCATCCAACCGTGTTATTGTGTCATTGGAATCATAGCATGTCTCATTCATGGAGGAGCTTGAATCCACTAGCACCTTAAGAAAGTTGGTTAGAAAAGTATTAATACAACAAAAAAGAGTTTAAAATGTAATTATTACTGTACAGTTATATTAACCATTCTTTGGTTTCTCTAAGACCTTCGGCTGGTCCTGGTCTTTGCAAACATTGTACTTGAGCAATTATAATAGGGTTGGTTATAAATTACCAATATCGCCTCTTTTGGAGTCCGGCTGGTCATGAACGTCTGGTCACTTCTGACATCTCTCATTCTTAAGAAAAAGTAAAAACATTGAGGATTAAGCAAACACAATGAGCAATGAGGGGACATTTGGCTGGCTACCATATGTAAACAGCAGTGGAGGCTCCTCATAGGAGGAAGAGGAGGACCATCCACCTCAGTGAAATGTTAAACATTTTTTATTGTGAAACACTAAAAAAGTTATCCTTTTTAGATAAAACTATACTAAATATAAACTCAGCAAAAAATGAAACATCCCCTTTTCAGGACCCTGTCTTTCAAAGATAATTCGTAAAAATCAAAATAACTTCACAGATCTTCATTGTAAAGGGTTTAAACTCTGTTTCCCATGCTTGTTCAATGAACTATAAACAATTAGTGAACATGCACCTGTGGAATGGTCGTTAAGACACTAACCGCTTACAGACGGTAGGCAATTAAGGTCACAGTTATGAAAACTTAGGACACTAAAAAGGCCTTTCTACTGACTCTAAAAAAACAACAAAAGAAAGATGCCCAGGGTCCCTGCTCATCTGCGTGAACATGCCTTAGGCATGCTGCAAGGAGACATGAGGACTGCAGATGTGGCCAGGGCAATAAAT
Organism: Salmo trutta; assembly: GCF_901001165.1. Taxonomy (NCBI): domain Eukaryota; kingdom Metazoa; phylum Chordata; class Actinopteri; order Salmoniformes; family Salmonidae; genus Salmo; species Salmo trutta. Next base: position 6,786,743 of record NC_042985.1, read on the forward strand.
TGCAATGTCCGTACTGTGAGACGCCTAAGACAGCGCAACAGGGAGACAGGACGGACAGCTGATCGTCCTCGCAGTGGCAGACCACATGTAACAACACCTGCACAGGATTGGTACATCCAAACATCACACCTGTGGGACAGGTACAGGATGGCAACAACAACTGCCCGAGTTACACCAGGAACGCACAATCCCTCCATCAGTGCTCAGACTGTCCGCAATAGGCTGAGCGAGGCTGAACTGAGGGTTTGTAGGCCTGTTGTAAGGCAGGTCCTCACCAGACATCACAAGCAACAACGTCGCCTATGGGCACAAACCCACCGTCGCTGGACCAGACAGGACTGGCAAAAAGTGCTCTTCACTGACGAGTCGCGGTTTTGTCTCATCAGGGGTGATGGTCGGATTCGCGTTTATCGTCAAAGGAATGAGCGTTACACCAAGGCCTGTACTCTGGAGCGGAATCGATTTGGAGGTGGAGGGTCCGTCATGGTCTGGGGCGGTGTGTCACAGCATCATCGGACTGAGCTTGTTGTCATTGCAGGCAATCTCAACGCTGTGCGGAACAGGGAAGACATCCTCCTCCCTCATGTGGTACCCTTCCTGCAGGCTCATCCTGACATGGCCCTCCAGCATGACAATACCACCAGCCATACAGCTCGTTCTGTGCGTGATATGCTGCAAGACAGGGATGTCAGTGTTCTGCCATGGCCAGTGAAGAGCCCGGATCTCAATCCCATTGAGCACGTCTGGGACCTGTTGAATCGGAGGGTGAGGGCTAGGGCCATTCCCCCCAGAAATGTCCGGGAACTTGCAGGTGACTTGGTGGAAGAGTGGGGTAACATCTCACAGCAAGAACTAGCAAATCTGGTGCAGTCCATGAGGAGGAGATGCACTGTAATACTTAATGCAGCTGGTGGCCACACCAGATACTAACTGTTACTTTTGTTCAGGGACAAATGATTCCATTTCTGTTAGTCACATGTCTGTGGAACTTGTTCAGTTTATGTCTCAGTTGTTGAATCTTGTTATGTTCATACAAATATTTACACATGTTAAGTTTGCTGAAAATAAACGCAGTTGACAGTGAGAGGACGTTTCTTTTTAAGCTGAGTTTATTAATATGTCACCAAATAATTGATTAAAACACACTGTTTTGCAATGAAGGTCTACAGTAACTTCAACAGCACTCTGCAGAGTAGCACCATGGTGTAGCCGGAGGACAGCTAGCTTCTGTCCTCCTCTGGGTACATTGACTTCAATACAAAACCTAGGACGCTCGTAGGCCTCACTCCCTTCCATAGACCTACATGGTAATTATGACCACTTCCGGAGGACGTCCTCCAACCAATCAAAGCTTTTTCAGTATGAACTGACGTTGTCCATCCAATCATAGGATTAGGATCAGTGTGTTGTATTGGGGTTGTGCCGCAGAGCATTATGGGGGGGGTTCTATGTGTTGAGAAGCTTGGTGAAATTATTGGATAGAGATTGAAAAGTGATAGGTGAGCATCTTTTGGATACTATTCAATTCAAATTTGTTTCTTCAAATTACAGGAAACGGAGGAGGTAGATTCTAAATAGTTTTCCTTAGTTTTATAACTTTATTTTTGTGTCCAGTTAGTGCAATTTATTTCAATTTCCCTTGCTGACTTCAGTAGCAAGTAGCAATAGCTAGCTAACTACCAGTTCGAGTGTGCACCTTTCGCTGCCAACACTACCGCAAATGTTGTTGACTTTTTGTTGAATAACCCCTTTCATTCTCTGGGGTACACAGAAAAGGTGCGAATTAAAACCGAGGGTCGACCTCTGCCTGAGATCAGTTTTGTGAAGGAGGATGAAAAGGTGATGCGTTCAATACAAATTGCTATCAAAAGTAAAGCTGGTTAACAGGGAGCCTTTCATCAAGCCTCCTGTATCAGGATAAAGGTAAGACCCAGATGCAGACTGTGTCGAAGTAACAATGTTTATTACAGCAAAAGAGGCAAAGGTACAGGACAGCAGACAGGCTCAGGTCAGGCAGAGGTCGGTAATCCAGAGGTGGGGTAAAGGTACAGGACAGCAGGCAGGCTCAGGTCAGGCAGAGTGGTCAGGCGGGCGGGCTCAGGGTCAGGACAGGCAAGGGTCAAAACCAGGAGGACGAGAAAAGAGAGACTGGGGAAAAGCAGGAGGTGATACAAAAAACGCTGGTTGACTTGACAAACAAGACGAACTGGCAACAGACAAACCGAGAACACAGGTATAAATACACTGGGGATAATGGGGAAGATGGGCAACACCTGGTGGAGACAAGCACAAAGACAGGTGAAACAGATCAGGGGGTGACATCCTGTATTGCTGGCCTTGTCTGCTTTTTGGAAAGTCTGAGTGTTGGGCGAAAGAAGGGTACAGTGACCTGAAGAACATCGATCGTTCAGCTAAACGGCAAAACAAAAGCTGGGAGCATATAAATGCCCACATCAGATTCAAGCTTCTGGGAAAAAGCTGCATCAATCATGACGAAGGTCTGCATATTCAAACTGAGCAACACAACAAGAAAGTAAGAAGAAACAGGGATGTTCTCAAGCAGCTTATCAACACCACTGCGTTTAAGGGCAATAATTGGCTTTTAGAGGACACGACGAGAGGGAAAGTTCTGCTAACAAGGGCAACTACAAGGAGCTTGCAGCAGTAATTGCACATTACGATGCTTTTCTTGCTGAACATATGGAACTTTCTACTGTTGACGGTTGAGGTTGACGCAACCTATGTCATGCACGCTCAAGTGGGCTTTCCACTTTCCTCTGGTATTTATTTAGCAAAGATGACAACACAATCACTCCGGACAGACACAAGCAAAAACTCATGACATAAATGTTGCAGCAGCCTAGGCTACACCTCAACATTAGAGATCTGACATGCTGTATGGGATGAAAACGAGACCATTTTTCAGTCTGATCAACTGTAGGTTACTAATAAGAACAGATGCATACAGCCTATGTGCCCTGTCCATCTGGTCAGGGCAAACTAATTGGTAACATTATGTATTCATAGTCCATTTGTGTGTCAGGAGAAAATGTGAATGTGTTCAAATTTGGTTTATATTCAAAATTGGGCTGAGTAGGCTGCCTATATGTTTTCAATCCAAAATGATTAACTGGAATTAATCAATCAACATAATAGTGATGACAGATCTGAATGAATTTGTTATAAGGCCTACAGTTCCATAGGACTGCATGATGCAAGCTCAGCCCTGTGAGTTATATTGTCTATCCGTTGTTGTCTCGGTGTCTGGGTAGAGGAAATCCCCCTCCTAATCTAGTCTAAATATAATTCATATGAACAAGTATAAGGTTGCTGCAGTTTGACAGGGTTTTCATCCCCTCCCTCAGGGCCAGGAGTTGTTTTAAAACCATGTGACCTAATTAGAAAAAACTGGTCCCATCATAGCCCTTATAAAACCTGGTTAGGTTAACAGATAAGGAAAAACTCCAAGCCCCAGGGGGTAAAAAGTGCCCCCCTACTCTGGGACCTATGGTGCCACCCGTCTGCTTGGAGTTGTCAGTTATCGTCAGGTATGTGGATGATCCGGGCTTTATTCAGGAACGTTTCTTGGGCTACTTTGATGTGTCAAGTGGGCAAGATGCGCAGTCTGTTTGACTATTTGAATTTTGAGATGTCTGAGTTTAACTTCATGGAGAAACTTGTTGTTCAAACCTACGATGGCGCAGCTATAATGGAATGTATCTGCTATTTGTATTTCAGCTAAGTCCCCTCCTGTTCACTGATTTAAGAAGTGATGACCACTCCACTCCACTCCCATTGTAAACTCTCTCCTGACATGAACTGAAGCCTCGTCTCATGTGCCCGCCCATTCACTGGCACATTGAATGTTTCCTCTCCAAGCACTATGAGTCCCCCTATCAATTTTCTCTCATTACTCTATGTAGAGTCAATCACAAACACCATCACATTATTACACATCAATGATTTTACTCTTTGATTGGACTAACTCATTCGGAGCTCTTTTGTCTAACTGTGTAGTGTGTTATGTTATTGTTTTTGTCTTCCCAGTCAAATACTGTCCTGCACTGAAGTCAAGCCTCTGAACACCTCAACTCATGCCTCATACCCTCATTCAATCACTGCTGTGATCCCTTTCCAACACTGTAAGTAGCACTCTCATTCCCCATAATATTGTACTATAAATGTCTTTATTAAATGCTTTAGGTTAAAATAATTACTCTTTTGATGATTTTTGAAACACACTTTGATGTCTCCGTGCGTTCCGTGCCTATACCGTGGGTCTCCCATCCTACTCAATGTTTCAAGTCACCAGCCTCCACTGGTAAACAGTGAACCATTATTTAGGGTGTCCAATCAAAAACACATATTTTCATCATTGGGTAAAATATATTAATTTTGTAGATAATTCTCTAAGAAAAACAATGGTCCAAACCTCACATCTCTTATCATAATTCTGTCAAAAGTTATTGAGTTTTTTTAAACGTCAACAGAGCACTGAGCATATACCAACCTTTTTCTGAGGTTCGACACTGATTTTGAAGTCGCAGATGGGGCTACCTTATCACGTGACCATGAGCAACCATGACCAACTCATGTCCGCTACATTCACGCCCCTTGGACTGGCCTCCTCCCCATGCGCCAATGTATCTGGCGGGATATGAACCCAGGTCAACCGCGGGAGAAACCAACATCTTAACCAATTTACTTTTTGGGCGGACACTGATTTTGAAGTCGCAGATGGGGCTACCGTATCATGAGCAATCATGACCGACTCATGTCCGCTATAATTGTAATACACCAGTAATTATGAGGCTTCTGGTGAAGTGGGCACTTCACTTCCTTTTAACCTCATATTCATTATCTCCAGCACCACACCATTGTCATGATATGTGAAAACAGTGATTTTATATGTAAAAAAATAAAATAAATAAATGAGGTCAGTCATTTTCAAGAACTGATTTTCGTGGTGACAGAGCTGGCAAACCCCCTCTGCCTGTCTGGAAACGTGTGTTTTTGTAGGACCGTTTCTTCTTTTGACTACAGAATGAAATATATATATATTTTTTATGTCATCTCAAGCAGAATGCTTGAATAGTTCTCAATAGTTATTTTTAAGGTACTCACTGACTTGCCAACTCGTCCACATTCACAGGGATGAATTTCCCAGCTAAGCAATCAAAAACCTGGATCAGCTGAGGAGCCGTTTTTTCTTTACTGATGTAAACACCAAGGTTATCTGTCAGGAAGAAGAAAAACAAAATCAAAACAAAGACATATTTATCCTGCAAACCCGGCGGATGGGTAAAGGGGCTTGAACGACTTTCGAATTCTATGTAATGAAATATCTCATATTTGAAGACCCAGTAGTAGCCTACCTTCTTTTAAGAGAACGAGAAGTGGCCCCTCCACCCCTCAACAGCAATGGTGGAGTCACCATCAGATGAGGGTATGCTTTCAATTGTTCATTCATGTTGCCAAAAGTCTTCTGTAGATTTATCTGAAAGCTTTAATTTGATCAAACATATTTTATCAAATTACACCTCTATAAATCCAAATGTTGTGAGGTAAATGCAATTGTTGCAAATATATTACTTTTGACTAGTCACACGATCACATGAAATCCAAACAGGGAATGTTTTGATGAACGGAGGCAGACTGAGCAAAATCTTCTCAACATCAGTGGCTCTTCTCATTGAAGTTTCTCTCAGGTTCTCATCAGAGCAGTTTGGTATTTTTTCCCCATCTAAGCAATTGGAAAACAGTGTACATTATTATGAAATTAAAAAAGATAACTCCAAATTAAATAACTTGTCAAAAGTTCCAAATTAAGAATAACAAACCATAACATTTGAAAAATATATGACAGCACTTAATCATGGGATACTGTAGCTATAGTTATTGCATGACATGCAATGGATTTTGACACTGTTGACTATCCAAATTTAGTCATGTTTTTGCTGCTGCAAATACATTGTCTACTGTGCTGTGCAAGATTGATGCTTGCAGCTATATTTTACCTTGAATTTTCTGCAGAACATACTGTTTTTCAAAGACCTCCGGTACATCAGGTAAACGAACTGGGTCACAGAAGCGTTCACCTGGTTGAGAGGTCAAAACCATTGGTGCATAGATCTCATATTGTGAACTCTCTCCCTGGGGAAGACAGAGAAGTCAAATCATAAATAATGTTCATAAGTGTGATGCCTCTAAACTAATGTCAAGGTATTTTTCATGCAAAACAAATCAAGTTAGTGTCTACATATTAATTCAACATGTTTTAATCTTTGGCATCTGTAAACATTCAGACATACCTCAGCTTCAGATATCAGGTGAGCCCAGCAAACTGGTGCATTCTCAAAAACGTCAGGGTCTTCAATGATCTTTTCGCCTCTTTTTTTTATTCGACTTGGCAGCAGCTCTCTGAAGAGATTGCCATTGTTGAAGGACTGTACAATCTAAAAGGAATACAAATGCTCTTAAGCCAAAACACATTTGTGGAATTGAAGAATATTGTAGGCCTGCCTATGTTTACGTTTTGAATCACCTTCTGGGTCCCTGTTCCAATCTCATTTCTGCACAACAGCTGATACAGACTTTGGGCCAGAGGATTGCATCCACTGAGCTTTCGGATGTATGCAATCACTTTCTTGAAACCATATCCAGAATGTTTCCTTTTCTGACAGAATTAGGGGAAAAAACATTTCATTTGAAGTACAATGACCAATGACTCAAAAAAAAAAAAAAACAGCAGCATGCTTTGCCTGAGTTACTTGAACTTGAATGCCGAAAGCAATGCTATTTGCTTGCCATTATTTAAGGTTAGCTAGTGGTTGCTGAAGCTAAGATGGTAAAATCACTCATGGCCAATAGACCATTCCCAATGCAACAACATTATCACTTTTGCTAGTATTAGTAGCCTATAGTCACTAAATCTGATCAACACTGATACAGTGGACAGCAAGTAATGGACGGCATGACAGTATCACAGCAGTGTAAATATTATAATATCTCACAATGACATAAAGTGAAGAAAAGAAAACACTGAGTCCTTTCTGGGTTTGTTGCACTGATGGAACGACATCATTAAGGAAGATTGCTATTGTGTCTTGGAAGTGATCTTGATTGTGTTCGGGGAAAGACGATAAAGAAAAGTGCACTGTTGACTCCACGTTGATTCCACAGTCTTTCAATGTGTCTCCAACATGGTTTTCACCTCTGCAAAAAGATTGATATTGACTTAGCGATGGCTTTCATAGATAGTAATATTGTGTGAAAGATTTTTTTTAAATGAATACTAAGGTAGTAAAAAAAAATGTGTTATTTAAAATACATTGTCTTTGATGTTACGAAATGTATTAAATAACAAATAATTAATGAACATAAGATTACTTGTAATGGAGGACATGTGCTGGGATTCCACTTTCATTAGAGAGCTTCTGTCTCAGATCTGTAATTGTGTCACTTTCCAAGTTCACCTTGAGTTCATAGTCTCCCTGTCGATGAAAGGTGTATTATAAATAAGTGACATTCATGATACAAGCAGGACCAACATTTTATAGAAAGATGAGCTCGAGTATGCTTTCATGTCAAACCAACAGAATTAGACCAATGTAAAGAGGAATTCACCTTGAGCATGATGTGGCATCGAACATTATCCTCTCCTGTCATGTCAGTCATCTCTTGCAGTGGCATTTGGGGGGCTTGTTTCAAATTCTCCTTGGGTGTAAACATGGCATAGAGCTCACTTCCATTTTCAATGTGCCTGTCTTTCAAAGACCCTAATGGGTGAAATAGAAGAAGAATGTCAAGAAAAGGGATCCTTTGTTTATACTGAAGATGATTACAATTGCCACCCTATTCCAATGGAAATGTTGACTCATTTGCAACATACACTGTGCTGTACGTAATCTGTAACAGGCTTTGTAAAATATGTGGGCCTATATTTCGCTGTGGCCTTGTGGTTAGTGTCCACCCTGAGATTGGAAAGTTGGGTTTGATTATGGAAACGTTTTCCGTTTTATCTTTCTCACACCTTTTATTATTTTATTTGATGAGCAGCTTGAAATTAATGCAAGGTAAGAAATGTGTTACAAAGTTAAAGATTTACCCCCCAAAAATGATCTGCTTGGCACTCTGTATTAAGGAGATAGATTGGGGGTAAGGCCTTGCGACAGACAAGCATCATGTCCAGGGGGTGTACTTGTACATCTAGCTGCCTCGTGCTACAGAACCAGAAAAAAGGCTACTGTTCCTAGCCGTTCCGGCACGCACAAGTCAAGGTTGTGCAAGGCTACTTACTTCACTTACTATATGTAATTGAGGAGTCCTCGTATTTGTATTTACTAAAATGTACTTTACCTGCATGTACCTGACTCAAGTTTCCTCTTTCTCTTTTTACTCCCAATACCGTTGTAACTAGCACCATTCAGTTAGAAATGGTTTCGGTGTCAAATAGCTAAATTATACAATTTATACAAACTGTATCAGGTATATTTCCAGTATTACTTACATGTGTTAAAGAAAGGATCATCAGTTAAAGGCATTCCATCAACGGTGTAGAGGCACACAGCTTTAGAGTTCTCAATGCCCTCTTGGTGACAGATCCTTAGCATCAGATCTTCAACGGTGTTTGTAGCAGGATCCATGTCTGCATTAAAAGTTTAACAAAAGCTCAAACATAATAGAGACATGCCACAAAGAGTAGTGACAGTGATGTGATGATTTTTACATGATATGATTTTACATTTCCTCTCTCTTTATGGTCTCTACCTACATAAAAATAGTGTAAAGATGCAGTATTTTTTATCACCTGTGGAAAAATATTTCCCTGCATTAAATTTAAATAGCTAGGGACATTAAATTGTGTGTCTGCCTTCCTCTTCCTTTTGAACCAGGCGAGTGCAGAATACTGTGCTGTGCAAAAACAATTACTGCATCTGTATGTCTCACCTGTGATCTCTTTTAGCTCAGGACAGTGGGGGTATGTGTACCGCAGTTGGAAAGCCTCCATAGATTTTTGTACAGGCATCGCTTGCTGTGGCGCTTTGAGTCTTTGAATGAAAACTTTCATTTTTTCAAAGCGATTCTTCTCTATTTGAGTAAAACCTGTTATTAAAAAATCACTTGGGAATAAGGTTATGAATCCCATAGGAAATTGATAAAATAAATAAGCATAAATACTGTAACTAAACAAATGCATTTTTCTTGGATAAATGCTGTTAGTAATTAATTGCTAATCCTTAACCTAATGCATTTTAGTTAGTCATTAGTTAATCCATTTGTCTAATTTGTGATGTGACTCCCCAAAACAATATCCCACTACCAACATAATCAGTGCCATCAGTTTTGTCACCAAAGCCCCATATCCTACACACCACTGAAACCTGTATGCTCTCGTTGGCTGGCCCTCGCTTCATATTCATCCAGGGGCGGAAATCCCGGGGGGGACACAACCCCCCCATCCTGGGAAAAATATGATTTGTCCCCCCCAATATATCACTGAAACATAACTATGTAATTTAAATAATATTAATAATACGCAATGAAAGCAATTGTGCTGATTATAGACACTTAATAGCGCGTTTTTAAGTTTCAAAAGATTGCGACCCCCCCCACCCTTTGCCTCACAATGGTTTGATCCACTGCCAGTTCCTTAGCTTGCTAGGTAACGTAGAGGTCGTATCTACTGTCTGAAAGGCACTCAATGCATGTAACTGACGTGAGGTTAATCCAGTCAATCGCGCACACACACTAGCTGAATATGCAGAGCTAGCGCGCAAATATTAACTATTAAGCTAGCTAGTACCTATTCCATTTATGTGGCATCGTCAAAGATGGAATCTTTGCTATCGTCAATTTATTCCAAGATCAGCATGCATGTAAGTTAGTGCTTCAAAGTCCCTGTGATAAGGTTAGCGATAAACTGAACAGAACTACACTCTCTTCTACCATTGTTTTAAATATATTTAATGGTCTCGTTGCAAAAGCTAAATTGTCGCAAGGGAACTTTTATTTATATATTTTACCCGGGTAGCAAAGATTATAGCAAACACCACTGAATTGGGGCTCGCTAGCTTTGCAAATTCAGCTATTGTTAGAAGCCAGCCAATATGAAACAAACGATTAAAATTACAAAAGGTTGCAGCATATGTTGTGTAAATGGTGAACTCATACAGCTGTCAACTCTTGTCACTGCAATCCGTTTCACATTTGCTAGCTACCTTTTAGATCGAAGCCTATATAGAATGATAGAAGATAAGATGATAGAAGCCCATCTCCTACTGCAAATAACCTACATACTGTGTGTGTGTGTAGCCAACCAGGTAGAAAAATGGCAGAAAAATGGCAGAAAAAAGACGGACATCAGAGTATTTTTCAGTACACCAAAACGCAAAATAAGAACCCTAGTAGCCTAATATCTCAGACTAGTTGATAAAATGTTCATAAGAAAGAAGTGAAATGCTAATGGAATGTTTCACAATGATGTCATTAGGCAGAGCAGGCAACAGATGGCACACAGACAGCAGAGTTGGGGACAGATATGCAGGGACAGACTGGCAGAGACAGGGAGTCTCAGGTAAGTTTGTTGAGTCTTTGTTTGGCAACATTATGAAAGGTTCTCAATTTTTTTTACTTGTAAAATAGGAACATAATTGGAAAATGCCATGGATACCCCCACTCTCAACTTAAACTGGTGACTGAACTAAGATTTCTTAAAGGCAATGGTATTGCTGTTGTGATTAGTTGTGTAGTTTTGGGTACCGGTAGTTAGGAGTACGGCAAACACCTTATTTCTTTGGTTCCTCAATATACATTTACCATATTAAACGTAGGCTATGTGTTACAGCACTACTTTTGGTGTCCCCCTCAGGAATTGCTCTTGAGAAAATGTAATGTAATTGTCCCCTCCAAAGTTGATATCAGATTTTCGCCCCTGTATTCATCGCCATACCCACTGGCTCCAGGACATCTATAAGTCTTTGCTAGGTAAAGCCCCACCTTATCTCAGCTCACTGATCACCATAGCAGCACCCAACCGTAGCACGCGCTCCAGCAGGTATATTTCACTGGTCACCCCTAAAGCCAATTCCTCATTTAGCCGCCTTTCCTTACAGTTCTCTGCTGCCAATGACTGGAACGAATTGCAAAAATCACTGAAGCTGGAGACTCATAGCTCCCTCTAACTTTAAGCATCAGCTGTCAGAGCAGCTTACCGATCGTTGCACCTGTACATAGCCCATCTGTAAATAGCTCACCCAACTACCTCATCCCCATGTTATTTTTTTTTCTCCTTTGCAACCCAGTATCTCTACTGGCACATTCATCTTCTGCACATCTATCACTCAAGTGTTTAATTGCTCAATTGTAATTATTTTGCCACTATGGCCTATTTATTGCCTTACCTTCCTAATCTTACTACATTTGCAAACACTGTATATAGATTTTTCTATTGTGTTATTGACTGTACGTTTGTTTATCCCATGTGTAACTGTGTTGTTTGTGTTGCACTGCTTTGCTCTATCTTGGCCAGGTCGCAGTTGTAAATGAGAACTTGTTCTAAACTGGCCTACCTTGTTAAATAAAGGTGAAATAAAAATAAAAAAAATCTACTAGTTATGGTAAAGTAGCCAATGATAACTACCCCGTTAACCCAGTTCATTTTGCTCCATAGTTTGTTTCCAACCACAACTGAAAAACTAATTATTTCTGTATTACTTGTTGGTCTAACACTACCAGTTCAGAAAGTAACCAAGAACAACTATGAGAAAGCCAGTTCTGGATGCGTTCAATTTTATATATTCCCCCCCCCCAATTGGTAGTAGTTACAGTCTTGTCTCACCGCTGCAACTCCCATATGGACTCAGGAGAGGCAAAGGTTGAGAGCCATGAATCCTCTGAAACACAACCCAACCGCACTGCTTCTTGACACAATGCCCATCCAACCCAGAAGCCAGCCACACCAATGTGTTGATGAGACAAGGATATCCCTGCCAGTCAAACCCTCCCTAACCCAATTGTGCACCACCCCATGGGCCTCCCGGTCACGGCCGGCTGCAACAGAGCCTGGACTCAAACCCAGAATCTCTAGTGGCACAGCTAGCACTCCAATGCAGTGCCTTAGACCACTGCGCCACCCGAGAGGCCCTGGATGCATTCAATTTGATTGAACTTTTGCTACATTGCACTGAATGACACGTTTCACAAAAACGTTCTTCAAATATTATCAGGCTGGTGTGTTATTTATCAATAAGCATTATCACTTGTAGTCCACCTGATGCAGTGTAATGCTGAAGCATGGGGTTGCCCATCTGAATTTGTTGCTAATCATTAGTTAGATTGTGTCTTCCCTGTAGCTCAGTTGGTAGAGCATGGTGTTTGCAACACCAGGGTTGTGGGTTCGATTCCCACGGGGGGCCAGCACAGAAAAAAAAGTATGAAATGTATGCATTCACTACTGTAAGTCGCTCTGGATAAGAGCGTCTGCTAAATGACTAAAATGTAAATGTAATCGTGCTTCCCAAACTTTTTCATGGTCCCCTTTCATCATGGGAGAACATCATGTGACTCCCATGCCCCCTAACCTCACCACAAAAATGGTATGAATACCTTTTACTCTTCAAGAAACAGTACATACCAACACTAGTAACTGGTTCCCCTTCCATATTGAAATAAAAAAATGTATAAAGGAGAAATAAACCAGTGTACAATGTCACATACATCCCTATCAATGAAGACTAGGCTGGGCCCATTTCTTTTGTAGATGTTGTCAATTGAAATAGAATATAAAGGTTGTTCTGGAAGTATTGTTAGGGTGATTATAATGTTGCATAAATATGATGAGTGCGCCCCCCCTCTAATTATGATGCCGTGTGGCTCAGTTAGTAGAGCATGGTGTTTGCAACGCCAGGGTTGTGGGTTCAATTCCCACGGGAGACCAGTACGGAAAAAATACAAAAATAAATAAATGAAATGTATGCATTCACTACTGTAAGTCGCTCTGGATAAGAGCGTCTGCTAAATGACTAAAATGTAAATGTAGAAACCAGTTGTTTCAAAGTTTATAATACTACCAAAGTTGTCTTTGAACTCACAAACTTTAGCACAATACAAGCTTTACCAATTATCACTCGTTTTGATAAATAACACTCACACACCAGATGCACATGTTGTCACTTTGCAATAGAAACCTTCACCACTTGAAAAATGTCCTTTCAATGTAAAGCTTCTTCATGCTTACCATGTTAAATGTTAGCTCACAGAATTAAGGGTTTGTTAGAGAAAGAGAGGAGCTATTGCTCCATTCTTACAAATCTTGTGAAACTTTTTATTCCTTCACAAACCATGGACTTTGAGGACCGGGCCAAACCAAAAGCATAATTGGCAGGTGAAACTAATTAATAAAATAAGGAATTGAGTAGGCTGTGCAGTGTTTAAACCACAGAATGCCATGGTATATTATTGAGGGAGTCAAATTGGCCTCTCTCTAATATTGGGTTGACCCCCTTTCCTCCGGAAAGTTACAGCCTGATACTTACCCATGTTGACTAGATCTTCACCAGTTATGTCTTCAACGAAATCTCTCTCATCTTTGACACCAAACGTGCGGAATTTATCGTAGTAGGTCTCCAGTCTGTGCCGCTGGAGAATATTGAATATCTTATCCATCTGAAACAATAAACAAAGGACAAATATCAAATTGGCCTACGCATTATATAAAACGGGGTTGTTTGGATCCTGGATGATGATTGGACCAGTGTAAATTTTGCGACTTTGTCGCTCGATTTAGCGAGTTTTTAGACCCCTCCAGTGACTTTTGTTGGTAAAAGAGGCTAGCGTTAGGAGAGTCGGAGAAGCTGTCTGTGTAACAGAAGTCACAGCAACGGCTCACACACAGGCATAGAAGAACAAGGGAGAGAGGATGATAACGCTATGTTGGGGACCGCAAGGCAAATTAGTGCTGTGACTTCGTTGCGGCAACGGCAAAACAGGGAAATGGTTCCAATCGTTTTTCCACCATTCATTTGGGGATTTTAGAAACACTTCAAATAAGGGCTATTTTTGTGTAGGCTTACCCTGGCTCGACATTTTCATAACCATGTAAATCTCTTTCGGACAAGGTGACTTTTATCAATATATTCAGCTCTATTTACTCTCAGATTCGAAAATGCTAATTAGCATCAAAGTAGACATCATGCAAAATACGAATCCCTACATCAAATCAAATCAAATGTATTTATATAGCCCTTCTTACATCAGCTGATATCACAAAGTGCTGTACAGAAACCCAGCCTAAAACCCCAAACAGCAAGCAATGCAGGTGTAGAAGCACGGTGGCTAGGAAAAACTCCCTAGAAAGGCCAAAACCTAGGAAGAAACCTAGAGAGGAACCAGGCTATGAGGGGTGGCCAGTCCTCTTCTGGCTGTGCCGGGTGGAGATTATAACAGCACATGGCCTAGATGTTCAAATGTTCATAAATGACCAGCATTGTCAAATAATAATAATCATAGTAGTTGTCGAGGGTGCAACAAGTCAGTAACATAAGAGTAAGTGTCAGTTGGCTTTTTCATAGCCGATCTTTGAGAGTATCTCTACCGCTCTTGCTGTCTCTAGAGAGTTGAAAACAGCAGGTCTGGGACAGGTAGCACGTCCGGTGAATAGGTCAGGGTTCCAGCAGGTCTGGGACAACAGGTCTGGGACAGGTAGCACGTCCGGTGAACAGGTCAGGGTTCCATAGCTGCAGGCAGAACAGTTGGAACTGGAGCAGCAGCACGGCCAGGTGAACTGGGGACAGCAAGGAGTCATCAAGCCAGGTAGTCCTGAGGCATGGTCCTAGGGCTCAGGTCCTCCGAGAGAGAGAAAGAAAGAAAGAGAAAGAGAGAATTAGAGAGCATATTTAAATTCACACAGGACACCGGAAAAGACAAGAGAAATACTCCAGATGTGACAGCCTCCAGCATAAATACTGGAGGCTGAGACAGGAGGGGTCAGGAGACACTGTGGCCCCATCCGATGAAACCCCCGGACAGGGCCAAACAGGTAGGATATAACCCCACCCACTTTGCCAAAGCACAGCCTCCACACCACTGGAGGGATATCTCCAACCACCAACATACCATCCCGGGACAAGGCCGAGTATAGCCCACAAAGATCTCCGCCACGGCACAGCCCAAGGGGGGGCGCCAACCCAGACAGGAAGACCACGTCAGTGACTCAACCCACTCAAGTGACGCACCCCTCCCAGGGACGGCATGGAAGAACACCAGTAAGCCAGTGACTCAGCCCCCCGTAATAGGGGTAGAGGCAGAGAATCCCAGTGGAAAGAGGGGAAACCGGCCAGGCAGAGACAGCAAGGGCGGTTCGTTGCTCCAGCCTTTCCGTTCACCTTCACACCCCTGGGCCAGACTACACTTAATCATAGGACCTACTGAAGAGATATGTCTTCAGTAAAGACTTAAAGGTTGAGACTGAGTCTGCGTCTCTCACATGGGTAGGCAGACTATTCCATAAAAATGGAGCTCTATAGGAGAAAGCCCTGCCTCCAGCTGTTTGCTTAGAAATTCTAGGAACAATTAGGAGGCCCGCGTCTTGTGACCGTAGCGTACGTGTAGGTATGTACGGCAGGACCAAATCGGAAAGATGGGTAGGAGCAAGCCCATGTAATGCTTTGTAGGTTAGCAGTAAAACCTTGAAATCAGCCCTTGCCTTAACAGGAAGCCAGTGTAGGGAGGCTAGCACTGGAGTAATATGATCACATTTTTTGGTTCTAGTCAGGATTCTAGCAGCCGTATTTAGCACTAACTGAAGTTTGTTTAGTGCTTTATCCGGGTAGCCGGAAAGTAGAGCATTGCAGTAGTCCAACCTAAAAGTAACAAAGGCATGGATTCATTTTTCTGCATCATTTTTGGACAGAAAGTTTCTGATTTTTGCAATGTTACGTAGATGGGAAAAAACTGTCCATGAAACAGTCTTGATATGTTCTTCAAAAGAGAGATCAGGGTCCAGAGTAACGCCGAGGTCCTTCACAGTTTTATTTGAGACGACTGTACAACCATCCAGATTAATTGTCAGATTCAACAGAAGATCTCTTTGTTTCTTGGGACCTAGAACAAGCATCTCTGTTTTGTCTGAGTTTAAGAGTAGAACGTTTGCAGCCATCCACTTCCTTATGTCTGAGACACAGGCTTCTAGCGAGGGCAATTTTGGGGCTTCACTATGTTTCATCGAAATGTACAGCTGTGTGTCATCCGCATAGCAGTGAAATTTAACATTATGTTTTCGAATGACATCCCCAAGAGGTAAAATATATAGTGAAAACAATAGTGGTCCTAAAACGGAACCTCGAGGAACACCAAAATATACAGTTGATTTGTCAGAGGACAAACCATTCACAGAGACAAACTGATATCTTTCCGACAGATAAGACCTAAACCAGGCCAGAACTTGTCCATGTAGACAAATTTGGGTTTCCAATCTCTCCAAAAGAATGTGGTGATCGATGGTATCAAAAGCAGCACTAAGATCTAGGAGCACGAGGACAGAGGCAGAACCTCGGTCTGACGTCATTAAAAGGTCATTTACCACCTTCACAAGTGCAGTCTCAGTGCTATGATGGGGTCTAAAACCAGACTGAAGCGTTTCGTGTACATTGTTTGTCTTCAGGAAGGCAGTGAGTTGCTGCGCAACAGCTTTTTCTAAAATTTTGGAGAGGAATAGAAGATTCGATATAGACCGATAGTTTTTTATAATTTCTGGGTCAAGATTTGGCTTTTTCAAGAGAGGCTTTATTACTGCCACTTTTAGTGAGTTTGGTACACATCCGGTGGATAGAGAGACGTTTATTATGTTCAACATAGGAAGGCCAAGCACAGAAAGCAGCTCTTTCAGTAGTTTAGTTGGAATAGGGTCCAGTATGCAGCTTGAAGGTTTAGAGGCCATGATTATTTTCATCATTGTGTCAAGAGATATAGTACTAAAACACTTTAGTGTCTCCCTTGATCCTAGGTCCTGGCAGAGTTGTGCAGACTCAGGACAACAGAGCTTTGGAGGAATACGCAGATTTAAAGAGGACTCCGTAATTTGCTTTCTAATGATCATGATCTTTTCCTCAAAGAAGTTCATGAATTCATCACTGCTGAAGTGAGAGCCATCCTCTCCTGGGGGATACATGCTCCTGCATGTCATCTCGAGCAGACAACTTTGCTAACTGGTATTTTGTAAATGTAAAACTTGCACAGGGCATAATTGACAATTTATTCATTACTACATTTAGCTAATATTAGATAGTTAATCCAGAGATTCTTACCTTTGCCTCGATTCGCCAGTCGCGTCCAGATCATGGCATTTTTGTAGTCCTTTATGATAGCCACATTAGCAGCTAATTAGCATTTCATTTTTGGGGCTGTAGATACAGATATTGATAAAAGTAATCATGTTCTAAAGAGATTTACAGTGTTATCAAAACGTCAGGGTGAGCCTACACGAAACACAGACCTTATTTTAACTGTTTCTAAAATCCCCTATGGGAAAAATGAATAGTGGAAAAAACAACTGGAACCATTTCCCTGTTTGACAGCTAGGTTTTATGGGTATTATGACACCTCCACTGTGGGGCCCTATTCGTTTTTGTAGCACACATGTGATGTTAAGAGTTTCCTAAACACATTCCCACTGGCTTGATGAAGCCACCGTGCAGCCATCTTGGTACACCTCAATTGTAAAAAAGATTTTGGAAGCTATAGAAATGCATTTATTAATGTCTACATTCGTTTTCAACACTTTTATTCTATTACAGACACCTTAAGGACTACTTTTAAATTATATTATGTGAGCTAAACATAAAAAAATATATAAAAACATTGTTAAAGTATTTTTTTTTAGAGAGCGCTAATGTTACTGTCCCCACTACAACAAAAACAACTTAAATACGTATAACTTTGTCTTTGAAAGATTTAATTGACATACTGTACAATTACATTCATTCCTATGGAGGACTGCCAATATGACCGACCGGTGGCTTCAAAGCCTCTCAATGTCCAACACATAGCATCGTCTTTGGTTAGAACCCTGGTTTTATTGTCTATGGTCACAACACTCAATCAGTACAGAAGTTGATATCGTAATGAAACTGGCAGGGTGCAGGTCTCGAACCCTCGACCTTCTAGCCCGAAGTCCAGCGCGCTATCGACTGTGCCGCAAAAGAACACTTGAGCGGCAGAGTCGATATCCGCGCTTATAAACCCAGGGTCGTTACAATATGTTCACACAACACACGCAAGCTATCCTGTGCAAAAATAAGCACCCATCAATCTACTTGCTTAGCTTATTTATTTACAAAAGTGAATCTTCAACAGTAGACATACTAGCTAGTAATATGCTGGCTATTGTTGATAGTCTGCAAAAAGGATGCTACAAAAATACACTTTAGATTTCGTTTTGTCTAGCCAACTAACTGTTGCCAGGTAAATATATATTTTGGAAGAAGTTCTCTTAAAGGGGCAGCGTCCTATTTTGAGATGTAAACCAACTTTCTCAAAATAACATACTTTAGGGAAAAATATAATGCAATTAATACAATGCAATTGTAAAGAATAGAGTAATGACTTAAATTGCTAAATTATATTAAACAGTTTTTTAATACATATCACAATAACCAAATATAGCATATTAATAGCTGCATATAGAGAGAAAGCATTGCCAACCTATCAGCCCAGCATGAACCCAAAACTATCGAACGCCGTTTGGGTCTATGCGTGTCAAAAAATATACACGTCAAATAACACTATTGGCCTAGTCAAATAAGCTCGTTGATCAATCAGGACCTGATTATGACTGCACATCACGTTTATGAATTTTTAAAGTAGTTATAACACATTGATTACACTATCACTCGTAATTCGTGTCACAACGATTCACTGATACGTAAGCTATGATGCTGGTAAAGTTTTGTCTCGTGACGCACCTGCCGCACGAGCGCAGAGACACTTTCCCAAACTCTGGACAGTGCTGGTTATAAAAAAGCTAGCTAGCCGATGGATGCAAACCATGTTCTTCCCTAAAAACATAGCAAAACAACATAATCTGTTTCAGTAGCTATAGTTAGCAAGCTAACTAGCTTGGTGTCATCGTCTAAAATATCCCTAATTTATAAGATAGTTCTTATTTGATTAATGGTGGTCGGACCCACCTATGTGAAACTAGCCACAATAAAGATTAGCCACAATAGTGGTATCTAATTTGAAAGTCATTCAAATGAATACAAATAGTGGAATCATGCAATAATGGAATAGATCATGCTAAACGAAGTTTGAATGTCCTTAAATAAATTCAACAAAATACAATAATGTATACAATAATACAATCATTTGACAAAAATATGTTAATCATACTGGATGTACTAGACTTTGGAATTGCATTGGGGACATACTTATTTCACTGTACAGCCTACCTGTGGATTGTGGATCAATGACATGGGGTATCAGTCACTCAGTGACACCAGAGAACATTAGCGTCGTAGCTCCCATTTCATTGATCCCCAATCTTTAGGTAAGGCCGTAAAGTGCAATTTAAAATGTCAATACGCACAATAGGCTGACTGGGGAGGTGATTTCCCACAGTCAAAGTCCCGCCACTATGACGCTGATATTTACATTAACTCTTCACAGTTATGTTCTGTGGGTGTCACCGAGTAGACTCATACTCCATTTCATTGCTCCACATTCCAACACTCCAACCTTGTTTAACATTATCTCGTCTAAACATGGCATGATTCCACCAATTGTAACCTTCTGCATCACTTTCAGTGTGACTTTTATTTTGAATGCGAAACGCAAATTCCACTATTGTGGCTAATGCTTATTGTGGCTAGCTTCACAACACATAACCCGGCCCGGTCAAACCATACCAGTTATTTCAATAGGAGAACAACAAGTGGCTACCTAGCTAATACTTACATGGATTCCTAAACCATTGCTAAGAATATTGAAAATGGCTGCAGTTTCTACTGGTCATTGTTTTCAGGCTGGTGCCATTGGAGCTAGCTAGGTACCACGCTAAAGCTAGCTAGCTACCCCAGGATTTGCTAATAACATGTGTATCAAAGGTATTTGCAAACATGTTTGATCCTGTTGGTTTGATCCTGATCTAATTTCAAATGCTCACACAGACGTTTTCCCTTATTATCAAAGTAGTATTGTACTGCTTTGACAGTGATCATAATGGTGGCGCTTTTGGCCTGAGAAAAAAAAAGTTAACGTTGGACCCTGTCATAGCCTACGAATAGGACCCAGCGTTTTACCTGACCAGGTCATGAGATCAGGAAAAACTCCAGGCCCCAGAAATGACATGTACACATTTTGCCACACCACTTTTTAACCTGTGGTGCAAGATGACCAAAAGAGCTAACATGAACAACCAGATTTTTCTCTGGACTTTATTTTCTGGTGGAAGAATGAAATTGCATGAATTTACCAAAATACTGTTTTAATGAAAATATGTAATCCATTGTTATTTGAATATGTTGCTAACGTTTTACAACCTCCACGCCTTTTACCAGACTATTCAGAATAGCACAACCTCTTGTGCCTTGCTGCTTTAATATTGACAATGGCACCTCTTACCAATATTAATAAAACAACTGTACAAAAAATGACAGCATTGACAGCCCTTTGTTCTATACCTCACTTGAGATAAAAATACATGGGAAATTGATCATTCAATTTAAAGGATTTCTTCCTTACGTCTAATTATAGTCTTATAACTACATACTACTGTACTACTTCTAACAACAACAAAAAATATATTTATTTTTGGTTAATCTTATAAAATAAAGTTTTTTAAATAACATATTTACCTTGTTAGATGTTGTCCTTACGTCTTCTCGAATGTTCTGTTTTTGTATCTCGGTTTCTAAAAAAGTGATTAAAGTGTATTTACTTAACGTAAAAACAGAACACGTTACCTTGATGGATGTTGATCCACTGGCAGTGCAAATTTGCTCTGACTTTTCAGATTGTGTTTACAAAAACGTTCATTTCTTGGAAAGGGTGTGTGGCTGGATGAAAATGAAACCTAAGTACAAGTCTTGTAACATGAAGTGGGGGGGGGGGTGTCTACAAAAACAAAAGTGAATAGTGTCATGAAGTGGGGAAACACTCCACTTAAAGATGCACTATGCATAAATCGCTCTGCTATTTCCTGGTCGCAAAAATTCGTTTTTGTGACAATAAAGTATAGTGTAGAGAATCATTGTACCATCTAAACCACTGTGAAATATATTTTACATACACAAAAATATTGTATTTTCAGCTGTTTGAAGCTGGTTTTCAAAACTGAAAGTAAGACTCAAAAACTAAATGTAAACATGGGAAGCATAGAAATAGCCACATAGAAGAGATCTAGCACTTAGACTTTCTTTCAATGAGAATGACATATCTATAACACGCATTTGTGAATTTGTTTGGGTCATTCAAAAAGTTACATATTGCAGCTTTAAGTTTCATGTTTACTGAAGTAGGCAACTGTATGTAATACATGACTGTGACATGTGCACTTCCAGCCTGGTCTCATAGACTAGACGTAACACAGTAAATGTAAATCTGGGACACATAAATTAGAATGACACACTACATGTACAAAAGTATGTCGACACCAGCATGTCAAACATCTAATTCCACAATCACGGGCATTAATAAGGGGTTGGTCCCACCTTTGCTCCACTCTTCTGGGAAGGCTTTCCACTAGATGTTGCGGCTGCTCGGCCATGGAAACGATTTCATGAAGCTCCCAACAAACAGTTATTGTGCTGACATTGCTTTGAGAAGCAGTTTCAAACTCGGTAGTGAGTGTTGCAACCAAGGACAGATGATTTTTACGCTCCTCAACACTCGGCGGTCCCGTTCTATGAGCTTGTGTGGCATACTACTTTGCGGCTGAGACGTTGTTGCTCCTTGACGTTTCCACTTCACAATAACAGCAATTACAGATGACCAGGGCAGCTCTAGCAGGGCAGAAATTTGACGAAGTGACTTGTTGGAAAGTTTGCATCCTATGACGGTACCATGTCGAAGGTCACTGAGCTTTTCAGTAAAGCCATTCTGCTGCAAGTGTTTGTCTATGGAGATTGCATGGCTATGTGCTCTATTTTATACACCTGTCAGCAACTGGTGTGGTGGAAATAGCCGAATCCACTAATTTGAAGGGGTGTCCACATACTTACATACTTTTGTATATATAGTGTGTTACGTTTGACAAATTTGTAAAATATTGTACGTTTAGAAAATACATCATATATATTGTACGTTTTACAAACTCGTAACATATGATAACAGTATTCTCCCTGTACACTAAGTCAGAACTGTATAATAAATAAAAGGGGCATATAAACACATAATGAAAGCCCTTACAAATCAAATCAAACTTTATTTGTCACATGTGCCGAATACAACAAGTGTAGACCTTACCATGAAATGCTTCTTTACAAGCCCTTAACCAACAGTGCAGTTCAAGAAGAGTTAAGAAAATATTTACCAAATAAACTAAAGTAAAAAAATTATAAAAGTAACACAATAACATAACAATAACGAGGCTATATACAGGGGGTACCGTTACCGAGTCAGTGTGCGGGGGTACAGGTTAGAGGGAATTTGTACATGTAGGTAGGGGTGAAGTGACTATGCATAGATAATAAACAGCGAGTAGCAGCAGTGTACAAAACAAATGGGGGGGGGGGGGGGGGGGTCGTCAATGTATTAGTACGGTGGCCACTTGATTAATTGTTCAGCTAACGGCTTGGGGGTAGAAGATGTTACGGAGCCTTTTGGTCCTAGACTTGGTGCTCCGGTACCCCTTGCTGTGCGGTAGCAGAGAAAACAGTCTATGACTTGGGTGACTGGAGTGTCTGACATTTTTATGGGCTTTCCTCTGACACCGCCTATTATATAGGTCCTGGATTGCAGGAAGCTTGGCCCCAGTGATGTACTGGGCCGTACGCACAACCCTCTGTAGCGCCTTACGGTCAGATGCCGAGCAGTTGCCATACCAGGTGGTGATGCAACCGGTCAGGATGCTCTCGATGGTGCAGCTGTAGAACTTTTTGAGGATCTGGGGACCCATGCCAAATCTTTTCAGCCTCCTGAGGAGGAAAAGGTTTCGTCGTGCCCTCTTCACAACTGTCTTGGTGTGTTTGGACCATGATAGATCGTTGGTGATGTGGACACCAAGGAACTTGAAACTCTCGACCCGCTCCACTACAGCCCTGTTGATGTTAATGTGGGCCTATTCGGCCCTCCTTTTCGTGCAGTCCACGATCAGCTCCTTTGTCTTGGTCACATTGAGGGAGAGGTTGTTGTCCTGGCACCACACTGCCAGTTCTCTATCCTCCTCCCTATAGGCTGTCTCATTGTTGTCGGTGATCAGGCCTACCACTGTTGTGTTGTCAGCAAACTTAATGATGGTGTTGGAGTCGTGTTTGGCCATGCAGTCGTGGGTGAACAGGTAGTACAGGAGGGGACTAAGTACACACCCCTGAGGGGTCCCAGTGTTGAGGATCAGCATGGCAGACATGTTGTTGCCTACCCTTACCACCTGGGGGCGGCCAGTCAGGAAGTCCAGGATCCAGTTGCAGAGGGAGGTGTTTAGTCCCAGGATCCTTAGCTTAGTGTTGAGTTCGTGGGCACTATGGTGTTGAACGCTGAGCTGTAGTCAATGAACAGCATTCTCAAATAGGTGTTCCTTTTGTACAGGTGGGAAAGGGCAGTGTGGAGTGCGATTGAGATTGCGTCATCTGTGGATCTGTTGGGGAATTGGAGAGGGTCTAGGGTATCCGGGAGGATGCTGTTGATGTGAGCCATGACCAGCCTTTCAAAGTACTTCATGGCTACTGACGTGAGTGCTAAGGGGCGGTAATCATATAGGCAGGTTACCTTCGTTTCCTAGGGCACAGGGACTATGGTGGTGTCCAGAAGTTATTTTCGGTCATATGAGATGGTAGCAGCAGTATTATGTACAAAATAAGTTACAAAATAAGTTACAAACAATGCAAAAAAAACGGAATAAAATAGCAGAATTGGTTACGGGCATGTAAAACGTCAACCATCCACCTCAGCGCCATTTTTCCCTGCGATATTTAATGATGACATTTCTCTAAAGCATGCTATAGGCTACATGTGCACAACCAAGTCAGAACAGTAGGCTAAGTTATGAAGGAGAAAGGGACCAAATTATTAGGGTGAGGCACATGGGCTACTAACAGCTTACTACACAACATACACTTAGTATTGCTTTCTGAGCTACAGTATACATACAGTGCCTTCAGAAAGTATTCAGACCCATTGACTATTTCCACATTTCGTTACGTTACAGCCTTATTCTTAAATGGATAATACATTAAATTATTCTCAGCAATCTACAAATAATACCCCATAATGACAAAGCGTATTTAGAAATTTTTGCAAATGTATTACAAATAAAAAACAGAAATACCTTATTTACATACGCTTTTAGACCCTTTACTATGAGACTCGAAATTGAGCTCCGGTGCATCCTGTTTCCATTGATCATCCTCGAGATGTTTCTACAACTTGATTTGGAGTCCACCTATGATAAATTTAATTGTTTGGACATGATTGGGAAAGGCGCACACCTGTCTATATAAGGTCCCAGAGTTGACAGTGCATGTCAGAGCAAAAACCAAGCCATGAGGTCGAAGGAATTGTCCATAGAGCTCACAGACAGGATTGTGTCGAGACAAAGATCTGGGGAAGGGTACCAAAACATTTCTGCAGCATTGAAGGTCCCCAAGAACACAGTGGCCTCCATCATTCTTAAATGGAAGAAGTTTGGAAACACCAAGACTCTTTCTAGAGATTGCCGCCCGGCCAAACTCAGCAATCGGAGGAGAAAGGCCTTGGTCGCCTAACACCAGTGCTCGACCTCACTAATGCTCTTGTGGCTGAATGGAAGCAAGTCCCCGCAGCAATGTTCCAACATCTATTGAAAAGCCTTCCCAGAAGAGTGGAGGCTGTTATAGCAGCAAAAGGGGGACCAACTCCATATTAATGCCCATGATGTTAGAACGAGATTTTTGACAAGTGTCCAGATACTTTTGGTCATGTAGTTTACATACAATTGTTAGCATACTTCAATACCCAATGGGTGGTGTAACATTAGTTCCCATCATCATTATCATGTTTCACCAAAATGTGTAGGCTACAAGGCAGGAATGCTACATTTTGGCAACCACATTGTGTTTTAAACATCTGTCTACTGAATTTGCTGTTTGTGATAGTCCCTCACCATTTTTCTCATGTCTTGGTATGGCTTGAGGTCAGTTAATGTCAGTAACTTGTTTGTTTTGGGATCAGTCCCAATCCATGTCCTGTAAAAGTTGGGAAGACAGTAAACCATTCTCAAAAAATAGTGGTCAAATAATTCATTGAATTAGTTAATTCATTTTACATTTTTACAGTAGGTGAAGACTTTCCTGTTTGAAGAATTGTCAATCAGTTAAATGTCTAAGCCTATTGCAATAAGACACAAAAACTACTGACACCGAACTGTCACATAGTTGCTAGCAATGTGTTATTTCAGTTCTGCATGCAAGGGATGAGAAACATTTATTTTATAAATAAACTAACAGTCATTTGCTAATATTTGAGCCCACAATTAATACAAATCAAATCAAATGTTATTGGTCACATACACGTGTTTAGCAGATGTTATTGCAGGTGTAGCGAAATGTTTGTGTTTCTAGCTCCAACAGTTCAGCAATATCTAACAGTTTCACAACATATACTCAAATACACATAAATCTAAGTAAGGAAAGAATTAAGAATTACATGAATGTGACCTGTGTTTAAACAAACTCAGAAGCAGCCGATGAAAAAAACGCACATAACGACATTTGCTTAATATTTTTGGATTACTTTATAAAAGTAACACGTTAATTATGAATCATAAATAACGACTTATCAATATGAATAACCAGCTTACCTCTTCAGATGTTTCTCAATGGCCTTTCGCTCGTACACGGTTCCCTCCTGGTTCTTCACTGGGTCAACAAACATCTTGTTGGTTAGTGGACAAATCAAGTGTGAGGGTATGAACTTCTCAGTCAACTCTTCACCCAACAATTCCTGTAAATTTAAAAGGAAAGGATTATCAAACCCTGAATAAACTGTTACATTAAAGGGGTTGCTGTTAAAATAAATGTATCTGAGAAACTGGTAAAGTAGACCAGGTATTTCCAAACTGGGGTACACGTACAAATGCCGTCGGGGGTACATTTAAATTTTTTTTAAAAAAATAATAGGATTCTTCACATTTTCAAACAGTACATTTATATTTTCCAATGGGACTATACATTTGAGTGACGTTTTTTTCTTGCCTGAGTAGCCTCGTTTCACTGCCAAAAATAACATTAAACCATCTAGTGTTCAGCAAAATAACAACACAATGTCAAATACAGGTAGCCTAGTCAAATAATTAACATCCAATCACATTAACCGTTACTCTCTCGCAGGAAACCTTCACTCTTGCGCAGACATTTAGAAGCGAAACATGACAATTTGAAAAATATGCCATGGGAGTTTTTGAGCGAGAATAAAGACGACTTTCGAGTAGTAAGACATGTATAAAAGTTACAGATACCATTAATAAGAAGGGGCTAGAAGCATCTTATATGGTGAGCTACTGAGTGGCTAGGACAGGCAAACCCCATACTATTGTGGAGGACTTAATTCTTCCTTCTGCCTCGGATATGGCTGGGACAATGCTGGGGGAAAAGGTCCAAAAAACTATACAGACAATGACTTCATCAAACAACACTGTTTCACGACGCATCAGTGACATGGCAGGAGATGTTTTGAAACAATTACTCCTTCGCATACAAGCCAGTGAATTATATGCGTTACAGCTGACTGAGTCAACAGACGTGGCGGGCTTGGCACAGCTCCTGGTATATGTCTGTTACGTTTATGGGGGGTCAATTAAGGAAGACATCCTCTTCTGCAAATCACTGGAAACCAGGACAACATGAGAGGATATTTTTTAAGTACTGGACGGCTTTGTGACATCAAATGGACTTTGGTGGTCAAGATGTGTTGGTATCTGTACTGATGGCGCAAAAGCCATGACAGGGAGACATAGTGGAGTGGTAACGCGAGTGCAAGCAGTTGCTCCCGACGCCACTTGGGTACACTGCAGCATCAACCGAGAGGCTCTTGCTGCCAAGGGAATGCCGGACAGCTTGAAAGATGTTTTGGACACTACAGTGAAAATGGTTAACTTTGTTAAAGCAAGGCCCCTGAACTCTCGTGTATTTTCTGCATTATGCAATGATATGGGCAGCGACCATGTAACGCTTTTACAACATACAGAAGTGCGCTGGTTATCAAGGGGCAAAGTATTGACACGTTTTTTTGGAATTGAGAGACGAGCTTAAAGTTCTTACTGACCATAATTTTCACTTGTCTGACCACTTGCATGAGTTTCTCACACAACTGGCCTGTCTGGGTGATGTTTTTTCCTCGCCTGAATGATCTGAATCTAGGATTACAGGGACTCTCCGCAACTATATTCAATACGCGGGACAAAATTGAGGCTATGATTAAGAAGTTGGAGCTCCTTTCTGTCTGCATTAACAAGGACAACACACAGGTCTTTCCATCATTGTATGATATTTTGTGTGCAAATGAACTCAAGCTTACGGACAATGTCAAATGTGATCTAGCGAAGCACCTGAGTGAGCTGGGCGCGCAATTACGCAGGTTCGTTACCCCTTTCATGCCCTGCCTCCAGTTCACTTACCGATATCTGAACAAGAGAGCCTCATCGAAATTGCAACAAGCGGTTCTGTGAAAATTGAATTTAATCAGAAGCCACTGACAGATTTCTGAATAGGGCTGAGCTCAGCTTCTTGTCTTGTCAAATCGCGCTGTTAAGACACCGATGCCCTTTGCAACCACGTACCTATATGAGAGTGGATTATCGGCCCTCACTAGCATGAAAACTAAATACAGGCAAAGTGTCACGATTGTCGTAGGAACATTCAGACCAAAGCGCAGCGTGAAATCGGTTCGACATCTTTTTATTATAAGTCAACCGCACAAAAAAAAAACAATAAAGAATATATGACACGTGAAGCTACGGCGTGCTCAAAGGTAACTACACATTAACAAGATCCCACAAAACACAGTGGGGAAATGGCTGTCTAAATATGATCCCCAATCAGAGACAACGATAAACAGCTGCCTCTGATTGGGAACCATACCAGGCCAACATAGAAATAAATAACTTAGACCAGAACACCCCCCTTAGTCACACCCCGACCTAACCAAAATAGAGAATAAAAAGGCTCTCTATGGTCAGGGCGTGACACAAAGACTGTGTGTGGGAAATGATTTAATACTGAGACTCTCTCTAATACAACCCAACATTGCAGAGTTAGGTGCATCCTTTCAAGCACACCTTTCTCATTAACCTGTGGTGAGTTATTCACAATTATTGATGAATAAATAAGGTTTTAAATGTAAGATGGCTAAATAAAGAGCAAAATGATTGATTATTATTATAATATTATTATTTGTGCCCTTGTCCTATAAGAGCTCTTTGTCACTTCCCACGAGCCGGGTTGTGACAAAAACTCACACTCATTCTTATGTTTAATAAAGGTCGTATAGTGTGTGTGTGTCGTATAAATCGTATAGTGTGTGTGTGTGGCAGGCTTACACAATGATGGCAAAAAAACAACATTTGAAAGTGCACTGACCCTGGTGCTAGAGGGGGTACGCAGCTGGAGGTTTAATGTTTGAAGGGGTACGGGACTATAAAAAGTTTGGGAACCACTGACGTAGACTGTGATATGTCAGTTTTACACAGAAATGTCTGAAAAGTGAATCCACCTCTTTTTACACACAAGTGCCCCTAATAAAAGATGTAGCAGAGCTTACAAAGATAAACATAATTAGATAAGTGCATTCACCTTCTCCATGTCATCCAATGAATGGCCTGCAACTTCCTCTGTGTTTTTCTTGGCCTCTTCTTCATACTTGCATCTGCTGATCAGGTATTCCTCTGCCAAAATACTTTTACAAGACATTTTCATTCAGATAAAATGTAGGTATATGAATTCAATATACTACTATACACTAATAAATATAATACACTATTTCCTACTTTTCATTTTTGATTTTAGAATCAGAGTTAACACCACTCTTGTATTCAGTGTGGTCATCAAATAACGTGAAGCCAACCTGTTCAGTGGATCTTGGGGTTCAAGAACGATGAGCAGCCCATATACAGCATCCAAGATCTCTCTCATGGTTATGTGAGCATTGTAGCTGCGGTCAAATATGTTGTGGCAGATACGACCCACACTGTTTATGTTGCAGTGGTACACCTTTGTCCACATTAAGGATTTTTCATGGCCTCCCGAGTGAGCAGTGGTCTAAGGCAATGCATCGCAGTGCTAGAGGAGTCACTACAGACCGGGTTCAATCCCGGGCTGTATCACAACCAGCCGTGATCGGGAATCCCATAGGGTGGCGCACAATTGGCGCAGCGTCGTCCGGGTAAGGGGAGGGTTTGGCCCGGGGGGGGGCTTTACTTGGCTCATCGTGCTCTAGCAACTCCTTGTGGTGGGCCGGGCACCTGCAGGCTGACTTCGGTAGTCAGTTGAAGTGTTTCCTCCGACACATTGGTGCGGCGGTCTTCCGGGTTAAGCGGGCGGGTGTTAAGAAGCGCTGTTAGGCGGGTCATGTTTCAGAGGACGCATGACTTGACCTTTGCCTCCCGAGCCCGTTGGGGAGTTGCAGCGATGAGACAAGATTGAAATTGGGTAAAATACCCAAAAAAATTAAAAATGATTTTTCATGATGGAAAAAAGCATCAATCAACTGGATAGAATTTGAAAATGTATGACTTAGGTAATAAGAATAAATACACTGTCTTCATGTATTCATTGTGTAGAAGGATACAGGTGTGACAAAGCGCACAAGTGGAGGTTTGACGGGGTAGTCAGCTCCAAACTGACAGTACAGCTCAAAGACTCCATCCTCATAAAGTGTTTCAGGAGGGCCTTGCATGAGAATCTTCCAAAACGCTGAATAGATATGGAATCACAGGATTTAAATGTTTTAGACAATATTCTGCAAAATGATTCACATAATAACCAACTGGTCATGTGGATGGGAAGTTGATTTGACCAGTCAAGCAAACAAACCAATAACTTGAGGCTGTTATGGTCATGGTCCATGTAGACTATATTTAAGCAATTTTTTATATATTTTTTATTTTACCTTTATTTAACCAGGTAGGCAAGTTGAGAACAAGTTCTCATTTACAATTGCAACCTGGCCAAGATAAAGCAAATCAGTTCGACACATACAACAACACAGAGTTACACATGGAGTAAAACAAACATACAGTCAATAATACAGTAGAAAAATAAGTCTATATACAATGTGAGCAAATGAGGTGAGATAAGGGAGGTAAAGGCAAAAAATGCCATGGTGGCAAAGTAAATGCAATATAGCAAGTAAAACACTGGAATGGTAGATTTGTAGTGGAAGAAAGTGCAAAGTAGAAATAGAAATAATGGGGTGCAAAGGAGCAAAATAAATAAATAAATAAATAAATACAGTAGGGGAAGGGGCAGTTGTTTGGGCTAAATTATAGATGGGCTATGTACAGGTGCAGTGATCTGTGAGCTGATCGGACAGCTGGTGCTTAAAGCTAGTGAGGGAGATAAGTGTTTCCAGTTTCAGAGATTTTTGTAGTTCGTTCCAGTCACTGGCAGCGGAGAACTGGAAGGAGAGACGGCCAAAGGAGGAATTGGCTTTGGGGGTGACCAGAGAGATATATCTGCTGGAGCGCGTGCTACAGGTGGGTGCTGCTATGGTGACCAGTGAGTTGAGATAAGGGGGGACTTTACCTAGCAGGGTCTTGTAGATGACCTGGAGCCAGTGGGTTTGTCGACGAGTATGAAGCGAGAGCCAGCCAACGAGAGCGTACAGGTCGCAGTGGTGGGTAGTATATGGGGCTTTGGTGACAAAACGGATGGCACTGTGATAGACTGCATCCAGTTTATTGAGTAGGGTATTGGAGGCTATTTTGTAAATGACATCGCCGAAGTCGAGGATCGGTAGGATGGTCAGTTTTACGAGGGTATGTTTGGCAGCATGAGTGAAGGATGCTTTGTTTGCGAAATAGGAAGCCAATTCTAGATTTAACTTTAGATTGGAGATGTTTGATGTGAGTCTGGAAGGAGAGCTTACAGTCTAACCAGACACCTAGCAATAAGGCACGAGGGGGTGTGGTATATGGCCAATATACCATGGCTAAGGGCTGTTCTTACACACGATGCAATGCAGTGCCTGGATACAGCCCTTAGCCGTGGTATATTGGCCATATACCACAAACCCCCGAGGTCCTTATTGCTATTATAAACTGGTTACCAATGTAATTAGAGCAGTAAAAATACATGTTTCATCATACCCATGGTATACGGTCTGATATACCACGGCTGTCATCCAATCAGCAATCAGGGCTTCAACCACCCAGTTTATAACAAGCATTAACAATGTTATTATAAAGCATTATGAAAAGTATATTTATACTAAGTGTTACCAGATCAATAACACTTAACACAATACCCCAATAATGTTTACTTACTAAAGTCTGACTCTGAAGGCAAAACAGTGCAGAATGGATGTGGGTCACAGTGCAGGCTCTTCAGCTCTTCCAGAAGGCGTTTGTCCTTCTCCAAAAAGCAGCTGCTCTTGGATTCCTGGATCACTATTTTGTGACATATTCGTTTTGTTAGAGCAATACAGTAGTTTACCTCAATTTCAACATTATATAAATGCTTCTTGAGCATAAGAGTGGTTTACTAGAATAGTATTTAGTAGTGGAAGTAAATGACTCTGTCATCCCAGAATGACATGCTGATAATGGAACTGCTCGTACTTCTCTGTCCCAGTCACTTTATCGTTTAGTTGACTTGGCAGAGCAACCTCTGGCTTCTCATCATAACCTCGGTTGGCGAAGAGAGCAACTAGAATGCTCTGTACAGGCAAATGAGCATTGTTCAGTACAATTCGTTTTAAGATCAATGTTATGAACGTACATATTTAAATCAAATAAAATAAAAGGTTATTTGTCACATGCAACTTTACCGTGAAATGTTTGTTTACGAGCCCTTCCTAACGATGCAAAGTTTTTAAAAATCATACAAATAGAAACACAAGAGGAATAAAATACACAAGAATGGAACTATATACAGGAAGTACCAGATCAATGTGCAGGGGTATGAGGTATTTGAGGTATGTACATCAAGGCAGGGTAAAGTGACTAGGCATCAGGATAGATAATAATAAGAGTAGAATAAAGTAGAGTAAAATAAAGATCAAGAATGGTATTATTTTATATAGAATATATGGAAACATATGTCCTATTTGAATAGTTTTTGTTTAATAGATCGTACCTCGCTCCTAATGTAGGATATGTCCAATTTCTTCTTCAGCTTCCTCATCTCCAAAGACAGAACAGTTTCCATTTCAAAAAGCTTCAGACCAGCTTTACTCGTCTCTGGTTTGAAACAACACCCTCCTAAAAGACATGGAGAGTTTGAAACAACACCCTCCTAAAAGCCATGGATGGTTTGAAACAACACCCTCCTAAAAGCCATGGATGGTTTGAAACAACACCCTCCTAAAAGCCATGGATGGTTTGAAACAACACCCTCCTACAAGACATGGAGAGTTTGAAACAACACCCTTCTACAAGAAGACATGGATGGTTTGAAACAACACCCTCCTAAAAGCCATGGATGGTTTGAAACAACACCCTCCTAAAAGCCATGGATGGTTTGAAACAACACCCTCCTAAAAGCCATGGATGGTTTGAATATGTATAAATATGTATAATATGCAAATATGTATAAAATACGACATTGTTATGTAGGGGCTCAAAAAACACCCAATGGCTGCCTCACATTTTATTAGACTGTAGACTGCTGTCATCTTCATTTAACCAAATGCAATTCAAACTTCCAAGGGAATGCAAACTGGCTGTAAAAGGATGCATCAAAATGAAAACCACACCACTAGTGATATAGAAACCAAGTAAGTCTAGATTTTAAACCCTTTACAACCCTGTTACAAAATATGCGTAATTTGTCATCTATATTACGATAAACTGTAATATTATGATATTGAATACTGACACGAAAAGCTTTTCCTTCAAAAAATGTTTTATCCCAACTGCAGTAAACTTCATGTCGAAACATTTAATGTTTTGCTTGCGTTCTTGTGTGCAGTCAGGCCAAAATAATATAACAATGAGAAATTATTCAACAAAATGCATTCATTCTGATTTTGTGTCCATATTTCAACCACAAGAAGACATCATGATGATGGCGTACGTCCACTGCTGGGATATAAACCAGAATCTCTTTAGACATTATACAGTACCTGTTGCATTGCTGATTCCACGCAGCACGTTGTTGTCCACCTTTCCAACAACGATGGCATCAACAACAATGTTATGGCTCATCAGTTTGGTTGTGACAGCATCTGGTTCGGTCATTGATCTACGGATAGAATTATTAACCAATCAATCCAATCGAACAATACCTTTGTGTTAACGCAATGAATGTAACATCAAGGTAATCACTGTTTTACACACTGAAAAAGTATCATTCTATTTACCCATCATCATTCCCATCTGTGAGACATATGATGCGAAGTCTGCAGTCTGGAAACTGCTCTCCAACTTTTTTCAGTTGAGACATGCCACGTTTCAAGGCATCATACAGCACAGTGCATCCACTGGCCTCCAGATTGTGTACGTGTTCCTGTAAGTGCCAAAAATATCTACTAATATCTCTAATATTATGTGACGTTTGCAGATGCATGCTAAAGAATGATATCATGAATGCCACAAAATCCCTGATTGAACGGTAGCGTCAGCAACGCACACAAAAACCACCACATGGGGACAATTTGAAGCGCCTCCATACACATGCAGATCCTCTGAGTGTAAGGGGTGCGTAACTGGTGGCAGTGAAGTCAGACGCCGTAGAGCAGAACTAGGTAAATAGCCGGAGCAGTTTAATTCCAAAACCAACGGCATAAAGAAATAATCGACATGGGTACAAAACCCGACGCGCATCAGTACACATGTGCACAAGCACTTACAAACAAACAATACCACAGAAAGACATGGGGGGAACAGAGGGTCAAATACACAATACGTAATGATGGAATGAAAACCAGGTGTGTGGGAAAACAAGACAAAACAAATGGAAAATGAAAAATGGATCAGTGATGGCTAGAAGGCCGGTGACGTCGACCGCCCGAATAAGGAGAGGGACCGACTTCGGGAGAAGTCGTGACACTGAGTGCATCACGCTCATCTGTAACATGTACAGTGCTGCTCGTGGCAACATCATATTGCTGAGTCTCAGTTTCAGTCTTTAAAACAGGTTTGAGGGGAGTACGTATGTGATCTCAGTACAGTAAGTACTTGACTGGATCTTATTGAAATCACCCCCGTCGCTATTTTGCATTCATAAAATAGAAATTAGAAAATATATTTACCTTGAAGGTCTCCAGAGTCTCTGTAAATGTGTAGAGAGTTTTAACTGATGAGTCAAACTTCACCAAGCCAATGACATGATGAAAATTGTACGCCATGCTTCTAGTTGCGAAGTTATCAAAGAGCTGTTTAACAGCATCCAACCATGTTATTTTGTCATCGGAATCATAGCATGTCTCATTCATGGAGGAGCTTGAATCCACTAGCACCTAAAAGGTTGGACGGAGAAGTATTATTTAGCTACAACAAAACGGAGGAGATAATCTAACTATTATATTGTATAACTTTGTTACATCAACATGGATCGTTTTTGGCTATCATCTTTATCATTCAAGGTATCTATCTGTAAGTAAGGCTGGTTTGTGTTTGCCAAAATTTGAGCCATATCAGGGGGTCAAACTTGCCAAGTGTCAAAACTGACCTTAGCTTAGATGCAGAAATATAAATGATGCAAATATAAATAATTATATATCATATACACTACCGGTCAAAGTTTTAGATCACCTACTCATTCAAGGGTTTTTCTTTATTTTTACTATTTTCTACATTGTATTGTAGAATAATAGTGAAGACATAAAAACTATGAAATAACACATGGAATCATGTAGAAACCAAAAAAAGTGTTAAACAAATCAAAATATATTTTATATTTGAGATTCTTCAAATAGCCATCCTTTGCCTTGATGACAGCTTTGCACACTCTTGGCATTCTCTCAACCAGTTTCACCTGGAATGATTTTCCAGCAGTCTTGAAGGAGTTCCCACGTGCTAAGCACTTGTTGGCTGCTTTTCCTTCACTATGTGGTCCGACTCATCCCAAACCATCTCAATTTGGTTTAGGTCGGGTGATTCTGGAAGCCAGGTCGTCTGATGCAGCACTCCATCACTCTCCTTCTTGGTCAAATAGCCCTTACACAGCCTGGAGGTGTGTTGGGTCATTGTCCTGTTGAAAAACAAATGATAGTCCCACTAAGCCCAAACCAGATGGGATGGCGTATCGCTGCAGAATGCTGTAAATAAATCACAGACAATGTCACCAGCAAAGCACCCCCACACCATAACACCTCCTCCTCCATGCTTTACGGTGGGAAATACACATGCGGAGATCATCTGTTCACCCACACCGCGTCTCACAAAGACACGGTGGTTGGAACCAAAAATCTCAAATTTGGACTCCAGACCAAAGGACATATTTCCACTGGTCTAATGTCCATTGCTCGTGTTTCTTGGCCCAAGCAAATCTCTTCTTCTTATTGGTGGTTTCTTTGCAGCAATTCGACCATGAAGGCCTGATTCACACCGTCTCCACTGAACAGTTGATGTTGAGATGTGTCTGTTACTTGAACTGTGTAAAGCATTTATTTGGGCTTGCAACGGTTGTCGTCGGGAATAGAGGACCAAAACGCAGCAGGAATGTGGATGCTCATCTTGTTATTTATTTTAAAATAAAGAGGACACCAAAATAACAAAATGAAGAATGCACGAACAACAAAATAGTCTTGTCATGCTCACACAGGCAAAACAAGAAACAATCTCCCACAACACTACACCAAACAATTACCCATATATAGGACTCTCAATCAGAGGCAACGAGAAAGCACCTGCCTCCAATTGAGAGTCCAACCCCCCATTAACCTACACATAGAAATACCACAAACCAGAAAGAACATAGAAATACAAAACATAGAACATAAACCAAAACCCGGAAATAATAAATCTAACACCCTACTACATAAACCATCACCCCGAAACACATAACCAAAATACCCTCTGCCACGTCCTGACCAAACTACAATAACAAATAACCCTTATACTGGTCAGGACGTGACAGAGCTGCAATTTCTGAGGCTGGTAACTCTAATGAACTTATCCTCTGCAGCAGAGGTAACTCTGGGTCTTCCATTCCTGTGGCGGTCCTCATGAGAGCCAGTTTCATCATAGCGCTTGATGGTTTTTGCGACTGCACTTGAAGAAACGTTCAAAGTTCTGGATATTTTCCGTATTGATTGACCTTCATGTCTTAAAGTAATGATGGACTGTTGTTTCTCTTTGCTTATTTGAGCTGTTCTTGCCATAATATGGACTTGGTATTTTACCAAATAGGGCTATCTTCTATAAACCGCCCCTACCTGGTCACAACATAACTGATTGGCTCAAATGCATTAAGAAGGAAAGAAATTCCACAAATTAACTTTTAAAAAGGCACACCTGTTAATTGAAATGCATTCCAGGTGACTACCTCATGAAGGTGGTTGAGAGAATGCCAAG
The DNA here is from genome assembly GCF_901001165.1 of Salmo trutta. Classification (NCBI taxonomy): domain Eukaryota; kingdom Metazoa; phylum Chordata; class Actinopteri; order Salmoniformes; family Salmonidae; genus Salmo; species Salmo trutta. The sequence goes on from NC_042985.1 coordinate 6,823,602, forward strand.
AGTGTACAAAGCTGTCATCAAAGCAAAGGGTGGCTACTTTGAAGAATCTAAAATCTATTTTGAATTGTTTAACTTTTTTGGTTACTACATGATTCCATTTGTGTTATTTCATAGAGTTGATGTCTTCACTATTATTCTACATTGTAGAATTATTATTTTTTAATTAAGAAAAACCCTTGAATGAGTAGGTGTTCTAAAACTTTTGACCGGTAGTGTATATCAGTAATTATATATTAGTTATCACAAATATGTAATGATATACAGTTGAAGTCGGAAGTTTACATACACCTTAGCCAAATACATTTAAAAACTCTGTTTTTCACAATTCCTGACATTTAATCCTAGTAAAAATTCCCTGTCTTAGGTCAGTTAGGATCACCACTTCATTTTAAGAACGTAAAATGTCAGACTAATAGTAGAGAGAATGATTTATTTCAGCTTTTATTTCATTCATCACATTCCCAGTGGGTCAGAAGTTTACATACCAAATACTAATTGAGTGTAGCATTGCCTTTAAATTGTTTAACTTGGGTCAAATATTTCAGGTAGCCTTCCACAAGCTTCCCACAATAAGTTGGGTGAATTTTGGCCCATTCCTCCTGACAGAGCTTGTGTAACTGAGTCAGGTTTGTAGGCCTCCTTGCTCACACACACTTTTTCAGATCTGCCCACAAATTTTCTATAGGATTGAGGTCAGGGCTTTGTGATGGCCACTCCAATACCTTGACTTTGTTGTCCTTAAGCCATTTTGCCACAACTTTGGAAGTATGCTTGGGGTCATTGTCCATTTGGAAGACCCATTTGTGACCAAGCTTTAACTTCCTGACTGATGTCTTGAGATGTTGCGTCAATATATCCACATAATTTTCCTTTCTAATGTTGCCATCTATTTGTGAAGTGCACCAGTCCCTCCTGCAGAAAAGCACCCCCATAACATGATGCTGCCACCCCCGTGCTTCACGGTTGGGATGGTGTTCTTCGGCTTGCAAACCTCCCCCTTTTCCACCAAACATAACGATGGTCATTATGGCCAAACAGTTCTATATTTGTTTCATCAGACCAGAGGACATTTCTCAAAAAAGTCAGATCTTTGTCCCCATGTGCAGTTGCAAACCGTAGTCTGGCTTTTTTATGGCGGTTTTGGAGCAGTGGCTTCTTCCTTGCTGAGCAGCCTTTCAGGTTATGTCAATATAGGACTTGTTTACTGTGGATATAGATACTTTGTACCTGTTTCCTCCAGCATCTTCACAAGGTCCTTTGCTGTTGTTCTGGGATTGATTTGCACTTTTCGCACCAAAGTACGTTCATCTCTAGGAGACAGAACACGTCTCCTTCCTGAGCGGTATGACGGCTGCGTGGTCCCATGGTGTTTATACTTGCGTACTATTGTTTATACAGATGAACATGGTACCTTCAGGCATTTGGAAATTGCTCCCAAGGATGAACCAGACTTGTGGAGGTCTACAATTTTTTTTCTGAGGTCTCGGCTGATTTCTTTTGATATTCCCATGATGTCAAGCAAAGAGGCACTGAGTTTGAAGGCAGGCCTTGAAATACATCCACAGGTACACCTCCAATTGACTCAAATTATGTCAATTAGCCCATCAGAAGCTTCTAAAGCCATGACATAATTTTCTGGAATTTTCCAAGCTGTTTAACTCATGTCTGTTTCTCTATGACAATGAAGAAGTAGTAACACAACCTGTCCAGTAGATGGCGAGGTGTAGGCCTGTTCAAAGCACTGAACACCTGGATTCTGTGACCTTGATATTGTAGTATCCGGATCGGAATGATCCTATCCAATTATTTTCTGGAAAATCGGCTCAAAAACAGACAGATCGATTTGGTCCTGGATAGCAAAAATGAGGATTACAGAATCCGGATCCTTCTGATCCCCCAAAATGTTTTGAAAACCCGTCCCAAGGACTGGAGTTTGCCCATCCCTGGTCTGGAAAATGCCAGGCTATGCCTAAACCAAGCCTTCCGTTGGTCTGGTGTGCATTAGTATTACCGGTGTATATGACATGTCATTATTTTTCATGTTGACATTATGAATCAATTATATTAAATGTTACAGTGAGTTTAGCTGGCTAAATATGACAACTGAGCGCGCGCTAAAGTGAGCTAGCTAACATCGTCAGGCCCTGCCAAGTAATAATGGACAACTTTTCCAGGAACTGTGCAATAATACTCACCTTTGCACATTGAAGGCCTGCCATTGGGTGACAGGAGCTATATAGCTATGCCTACTCAGTCGGTTACATTTACACTACGGAGACTTTTGATAGCTGGGTTCAGCAGCTGCTCGTCTTCAACACAGTGTCGACGTTTTTGGGTAACTTTTTTGTAACTACGTTTTGATTTCCGCATTTCTAGACTTTTTTGTAACTACCTTTTGATTTCCGCATTTCTAGACTTTTTTGTAACTACCTTTTGATTTCCGCATTTCTATACTTTTTTTGTAACTACGTTTTGATTTCCGCATTTTATACTTGTTTTACTGTTAGGTGTTGTAGCACCATCTTCTGGAGATGTGTCGGATTGCTCACCAGGGAACTGCTGTCAGGATCCCAGTTTGTCTTTACACGGTGCACACAGGCGAGTCCGACAGCAGTCCAGTTCCATCTGCGCTGCCCTGCAACAGAAAAATAGGACCGTCTTTAGGACTACTAGGCGCTTCTATTGAATAGCCATTGTTTTGGTTGTAAAGAAATTCCCTTTTCATTATTTTTTATTTTCTCATAATGTCTGCCACTGAAGAGAGGTAAGAATTCCTGATATTATTGATGGTATAATTTGCGGAGCAGATTGATTACATGATTTGGACAACATTTAGCAAATATATTAATTAATATTGCAAACTTAATGTATGGTGAAATATGCTGCTGTCTAAAAACAGGAATATCTTACTTTCTACAGAGCAACAACACTTTTGCAGCTATTCTGTTGGTGTAATTCCTACAATAATTAATGCTGTTTTTTTTAAGGGTGAGATTGTGCACTTCTTCAACAGATATTTCTATTACAGATAGCTAGCCTCTTAAAGTGATTGTTATTTGAAGTTTTAAAAAAAATTATATATCCTGTGACCTGTGTATCTGATAATAATGACTCGTGTAGGTCACCAGGTATAATATCCAATTTGTGAAACGTACATGCATTCAAAACAGGGATAAGGCCAACATCTGTAGACAGTCTGAAACCCGTGTTGCCCAGTGTTCTTCAAAACAGTGCATCATGCATGCCTCAGGAATCACTTTTATTGACTACTGGCTCAACAGCTTCATTTGAATGATTAATGAACCACTATCCAATGACAAAATATCAATAGCAAATCCATCTCCATTTTACATCACTATAACATAGTTTTGTTCTTTGCATAGAGCAGTTTCTTTGCATCATTTTTTTCCTTCAGTCGCCTTTTTTAAACGTTACAAGAATTTCGCTACACCCGCAATAACATCTGTTAAACATGTGTATGTGGCCAATACTATGAGAATCTCTGCCACAGCACAATTCCAGCCACCGGATCTGTCCCTGTTACACAACCGCTCCTTTATGCAGACTCCTCCCCCCTAGAGAATTAGATAAGCCACTCAGAAATAGTACCCTTGCTTGAATGGATAGTAGACTCTCTCCTCCCACAGTGCAGCACACTAAGATGCTGTTAATAATATGTGGGTGGTCAGTTAGATAGCTAGATGGACCTGAGCCCTACTTTTATAGAAAGTTCTATAGGTGTCTTGTTGTGATGTGTTTTCAGTATACAGGACAGGAGGTTGGTGGCACCTTAATTGGGAAGGACAGGCTCGTGGTAATGGCTGGAGCGGAGTCAGTGGAATGGTATCAAATACATTTGTTTGATGCCATTCCATTTGCTCCGTTCCAGACATTATTATGAGCCTTCCTCCCCATCAGCAGCCTCCACTGGTATATAGGTCAGGTTAGAGGTTACATGTCCACTAGCACACACTAGGTCATGGTTTCCTAGCCAGGCTCTTAATTCCTGACCTAATTCCCTCTCTGCCAGTGAGCTGTAAATAATGAGTTTTTTAAAGGTTGGTTTAGTACAATAATAGAAACATGTTATAGTTTTGAGTGTGCATGCCAAATGTGGGGTGTTTTGAGTGAACAAACTCTGCTGACATTCTTCATTACATTTTGAATTGGAAGTACAATAGGCTACGTAGCTTTAATCCTAGCCTGCATATACAGTACAATAGCACTCTGAGGTGAAAGGCTTTTTTTGGTCAGGCTAGTGTCTCTACTGTTTTTATTTGAACTGGTACCATATGCTAACTGACCATCCTATCCAAAGCCACTTATATTACAATAACTTTAGCATGACTTACTCAACCTCACCTTGTTGCTCTGTGTACCGCCAGTCCCATGTTGGTGTCGTATATGGGCTGCTCCAAACGCCAGGCTCCAGGGCCTCTGTGGTGCTCCTGATGCCCCTCACCCACCGCTGAAGATCCCAGGTGGGCGAGGGACTGGCAGGGATCCCCCTCTCCATGTGCTCCTTCACAAAGTGAGTCCCTATAGGGCCCCATCCCAGTAGCCAAACAATATATTCTTCCTCCATTGAAGTTATCAATCAAAGATCTGAGAGAATTGGGTTGGTTAAAGCAATGGGGTTAGAAACGGAATTTCACTAATCCAAACACATAGGTCATAAGGGAAGAAATTAGGAAGGATGTCTGTTTTAATAACCATGAGGATTTTCCAAAGATGAATGTTAAAAATGTGCACATTTTGTCAAAAGATACATTGCATCTTACTGTTTAGCTTTATAGCCTATAAATGCTATAAATGCTCCATCTACCATTTGAGAGACTGCAGTCGGTTTACATGGTCTGTTTAGCTACTTGTTAACATGTTCAGGGATGTGGGTCACTGTGTCAGACACCAAAACCCACTCTCATTAACCCAGAAAGCTGGTGAACCACAAAATGACACAAGCCCAAAGACACTCAGCATTCCTACACACACCCAAAAGCATGCTCTTAAAGTTAGGTTAATCCTTGCTACTTTTAGTAGTGAACAAGTAACCCTTGTACACAAGGACAAGTTTCATCCTAGACTGCCTGGAATGACTCAAAATGGGAGAACAAGCAGAGAATGGCTTGAATATCGCTATGTGTAATTTACAGGTTAATATCGCTATGTGTACATGTTAATATCGCTATGTGTACATGTTAATGTCACTATGTGTACAGGTGAATGTCGCTATGTGTATAGGTTAATGTCAGTCACTGTGTCAATCAAACAGCAATGGTGAAGAGAGTAATTCTGCTGGAGGTCCATTGGTTAGAAAATATTACGCTCATAGGCAATAATCATAACAACAGGAATCCTTATTTGAGATAGATGCTAGATCAGGCTAAAGTGTAACCTACCTAGTTCCTAGATAGAAAGCTGACAAAGACATATGTTATGGGTTGAAACCTTGTCCATCTAATAACTGTGGAAGTTCTGTATCGAACAGTGTGCCAACACGTTTTGCATCCCTCTCTCAGGATGGAAGGCTGACAGTGACCCAGATGACCTCTGTGCGTGGATCTCTCCCCATCCTGCACTTTCACTACCAGCTGAGCGAGCAACACAATGCATGCTGGGAGACTATGTTCACCCCAGACAGCCTCTTCCTGGAGATCCCAGAGGGGTCACTCCCTGAGGGCAGCAAAGAGGGGTGAGGAGGAACTGCCATCTATCCTCGCTGGCTTTATAGTCATGCATACATACACCTGTTATAACCATGCATTATGCCATCAGTAAGGCTGGAATTAAGTCTAAAAAAATACATTTTAAAGATTTTAAATGAAAAAACATGCACTTTCAAACAACAACAAACAAACAACAAATTATTATTTACAATGATGGCTTTTCAAGAGACAAAAGGCCTCCTGCGGGGACGATTAGAAATAAAAATGTAGGACAAAACGCGCATCACGACAAGAGACACCACTACATAAAGAGAGACCTAAGACAACAACACAACATGACAACACAGCACGGTAGCAACACAACATGACAACATGGTAGTAGCACAACACAGTGGCAGCACAAACATGGTACAAACATTGTTGGGCACAGACAACAGCACAAAGGGCAAAAAGGTAGAGACAATAATACAGCACCTGACGCAGCCACAAGTGTCAGTAAGAGTGTCCATGATTGAGTCTTCAAATGTAGTGATGGAGATAAAACGGTCCAGTTTGAGTGTTTTTTGCAGCTCGTTCCAAATGGTACAAAACATCTAGCCGCTCGAGAGCACCCTTACCTGCCGATCTATAAATTACGTCTCCGTAATCTAGCATGGGTAGGATGGTCATCTGAATCAGGGTTAGTTTGGCAGCTGGGGTGAGGGGCGATTGCAATAGAGGAAACCAAGTCTAGATTTAACCTTATCCTGCAGCTTGGATATGTGCTGTACTGGGTGGAGCCCCAGAGGACTACTTTGGGAGAATCCTGTATATTACAGTGTACATGAGTATGGAAGGGAACACAAAGGAGCAACACTTACATTTGAGATACACCCCTATCTTCTTTCCCCTCTTCTCTCTTATCAGACTCACCAGTCTCCTCATGTTCTCGGAAGAAAAGTTAGGAGTCAGCCATGTGTTTCTGTGGTTCTCCAAAAGCAGAGTGGATCAAGGTATGTCGAAGTCTAGACACATTTTCTTTCATGTGTACTGTATACATCTGGCCCTTCCTTGGACACTGTTAACAAACCTCCAAACGAGCTTCAATGCCATACAACACTCCGTCTGTGGCCTCCAACTGCTCTTAAATACTCGTAAAACTAAATGCATGCTCTTCAACCGTTCGCTGCCGCACCAGCCCGCCCGACTAGCATCACTACTCTGGACAGTTCTGACTTAGAATATGTGGACAACTACAAATACCTAGGTGTCTGGCTAGACTGTAAACTCTCCTTCCAGACTCATATTAAACATCTCCAATCCAAAATTAAATCTAGAATCGTCTTCCTATTTCGCAACAAAGCCTCCTTCACTCACGCCGCCAAACATACCCACGTAAATTTGTCATTTACAAAATAGCCTCCAACACTCTACTCAGCAAACTGGATGCAGTCTATCACAGTGCCATCCGTTTTGTTACCAAAGCCCCATATACTACCCACCACTGCAACCTGTATGCTCTATTCGGCTGGCCCTCGCTACATTTTCATCGCCAGACCCACTGGCTCCAAGTCATCTATAAGTCTATGCTAGGTAAAGCTCTTCCTTATCTCAGCTCACTGGTCACGATAACAACACCCACCCGTAGCACGCGCTACAACAGGTATATCTCACTGGTCATCCCCAAAGCCAACACCTAATTTGGCCGCCTTTCCTTCCAGTTCTCTGCTACCAGTGGCTGGAACAAATTGCAAAAATCGCTGAAGCTGGAGACTTACATTTCCCTCACTAACTTTAAACATCAGCTATCTGAGCAGCTAACTGATTGCTGCAGCTGTACATAGTCCATCTGTAATTAGCCCATCCAATCTACCTACCTCATCCCCATATTGTTTTTATTTACTTTTCTGCTCTTTTGCACACCAGTATTTCTACTTGCACATCATCAGCTGCACATATATCACTCCAGTGTTAATTTGCTAAATTGTAATTACTTCGCTACTATGGCCTATTTATTGCCTTAAGTCCTCACTCCATTTGCACACACTGTATATAGACTTTTTTTCTATTGTGTTATTGACTGTACGCTTGTTTATTCCATGTGTTGTTTGTGTCGCACTGCTTTGCTTTATCTTGGCCAGGTCGCAGTTGTAAATGAGAACTTGTTCTCAACTAGCCTACCTGGTTAAATAAAGGTGAAATAAAAAATGAAAATGTTTTATGTGCTTTATATTAGACACATTCAATTAGTTGAATGATTTATTGATAAAAATGAATGTCACGTTAGTGGTGTTAAAAAAAACATCAGGAATAATGCAAAGTGCACACTAACATTGAAAAATGGCCTTCCCTGTAGCTCAGTTGGTAGAGCATGGTGTTTGCAACACCAGGGTTGTGGGTTCGATTCCCACGGGGGGCCAGCACAGAAAAAAATGTATGAAATGTATGCATTCACTACTGTAAGTCGCTCTGGATAAGAGCGTCTGCTAAATGACTAAAATGTAAAAATGTAAATGTAAAAAGGGAAACTGAATTTAGAGACTGTCTGAACAGTCACGTTAACAATCCTATGTTTTCTACGTCTTTCCAGCACTCCTTACCAGGACTTTCCACTACATAGGGTTTGAGATTGTGAAACCAGGCCACCCGCTGATACCACCCCGAGCAGACCTTGTGTTTTTGGGCTACTCCATGAGTCCAACATGCCCAGAGTCAGAGGAAGATTGATGTTTGGGTTGATCAGGAGGAGATCACTCATCTGTTGCTCTGACCCAATAGTCTCTTTTCCATGCCTACCTGACCTTTGTTTTTTTCCTGTGGTGGTGATAGGAAACAAGGAAAGGAAGCTATTTAAGCATATTGGGACAAGACCTCTCTGTTCCTCTCTGCACTTCTCATATGTACTGCTGTCGTCATGACAGAGAGAAAGCCATTAATTCTGAAGACCTCTTTGGTGATAGAACCTTCAAGGAGATAACCGAAAAGATTGATCCTATTAGGCGGCTGCGTTCTTGACATCTTGCATGTTGTTGCCTGTGTGGCTCAGTTGGTAGAGCAGGGTTGTGGGTTCAATTCCCCCAGGGGAACAGTATGAAAAAATATGCACTCACTACTGTAAGTCTTTCTGGATAAAAGCATCTGCTAAATGACTAAACTGTAAATGTTGCCACAGCTTCTAGTACAAGTGGGACACTCAGTCCTAAAAATATTAACTTAAACTCCACAGTGCAGCTAAAGGTGAGGGACTGTAACAATATAAAATTAGTGTACTGGAAGAGGGTGTTAAGGGCAATATGGCACATAATATTGGAATCTAGATGTCTGGATAATTAAATTATGGGTACGCTTTCAGGACAATTTTTTTGACTGAATCGCTGCAACAAATTTATTTTAAAGTGCAAATGTCTCCATTGTCTTGAATTGACTGATTGATCCATGTAAACTCCCATTATTGACATGCAGACTTCAAGACTAGTTAAGTCAGTGACAATACATCTCTTAACTGTAATGTTGCTGACACTTACAGGTTTAGCGGAGGTCAGGGGAGCACTTAATACATACTGTGTACTGGACTCACTTTCCATTCTGCTTGTGCATTCCGTTGAGAAGATTAGGCTGCACGTGTGAAAGCAAGAACCTACATTCCACTATAGCTGATTCAACTTACGTACTATGCACACACTCTTCCTACTTTTTATACTATTGTGTCCTAGAATTGCTATATACATTTTAGATTTCCATGTTCATGTAATGACACTAAAGATGGAATAAAATTCCTGTGTTCTTGTCAGTATTGTGTTTTGGCACTTAACACTAGTTAACAGCCCATGTGTAATGTGAATCCAATTATATTACATAAGTATATTGGTTGTTCTAAGTGAAACAAGCTGAACTTAATAAGTGCTTTAAAACATTTTGCTACTGTGTGCCCTACTGAACATGACCCAGTTCACAACAGTGAAATTCTCTAAACAATCAGGACATACCCTGTGGCATTAATCTTTCCCTTGCCTTGGCTTTTGGGGGGGGGGGGTTACTGCAGTCTTCAAAGTATTTCTGAGAAGTCTGCCTGGATACACAATAGTTATCACACCATAATGAAACTAGAGATTCTATCAGCACATTTGGTTTCAATGTTTTAATAAAGAAAAAGACAAACAAGCGCGTAACACATTACGGGACTTTTAGGAAAGTATGAATTCAAAATGTGTTTATTTGTCCTTCTCCTTCTGTTCTTTGTCTTTCTTGTCCTTCTCGGCCTTGGCCTCTTCAGCCTCGTGTCGTTTGATCAGCTCCTCCACCTCTTTCTGTTTCAGCACCTTGATCTTGGTCTTTCCGTCTTCTCGCGTCAGGGTGGCTATTTCCACTGGGGAGGTCAAGATATCCATGAGTCATACAGTCTATGTTCATATCTCATGCTGTATTACAGACGTATCGCTTAATATGCATATCTCTAGACACACAACATATTTATTATATACAGTATGTGTGCATGATGTACAACAGCTGATGATGTCTGTTTTAGACATCATCACTGCCTACTCCCCATAGAACAGCTGTGAATTAGGATAACACTGTCCCACTCTATACAACATCTCCAGTCTGTGTTTACTCAGTGTTCTCCAAGGCAGGATGGGCTCAGTTGTTGTTTAGAACGGTGATGTCAGTTGTAGATTTTACCTTTCTCCGCCGAGAGCTTGCTGACGTCCATGGTCTTGTTCAGGACTTTGACGGCCAACGCCAGGGCAGAGGACAGCGACATCTCACCCTCTTTGAAATCCTGCTTCAACATGGACACTGCAGCCTGGGGGCAGAGAAGACAACATGATGATTTATGCAAACGGGTGGGTCTAATCCTGATTGCTTAAAAATTGTTCTCCAGCCGGTGTCTATTCCACAGGCTAAAACCTCAGTATCACTCGATGAGATAATTGTGTCTATTTTCATTGGGAGGGAGTATGCCACTTAGGCAACCATAAGTCAGACATCCAGTGAAGGGGCTGAATTATTGAAATATTATGCCATAAAAGTATCAGCTATATGTTAATTCCCAGTCAACACTGTAGCACCGTCTGTGAAGTTTCACATCTTTACTTTGTGGCAATGCTGCTGCCAAAACATGTGCATTGTGCCAATGTTGATGACAGCAAACAGGCTTACCGCACTGTTGTTGCCGATGCAAGTAGCCTTCCAGCCTCCATAGTTCCCACTGGGGTCACTCTGGTACAGCTGGAAGCCGTAGTGTTTGTCCCAGCCCATGTACAGCAGAGACACTCCAAACGGCCTCTTCCCTGAAGACACACAACACATCAAATACAATCAAACCTGTGCTTACCCTAACTGTACTCTAATGACTCTGGTATGTTCTTTTCCACACAGCCCTGTGGTCCAGTATGGTTTCAGCAACAGTGTAACCAAGGTGGTGTTTACTAGAGAACCCAACTGAGGTGTTTGTGGCATTTGTCTTATAGCTAACCTCCAAACTGTGTGTAGGCCTGTTTGATGTCACACAACGCTGTCACCAACTGCTCACAGGGGATTGGCTCCTGGTACTGCAGTAGATATCTGTGTGAATTAAATAACACATACACATTATCTGTCAGATAGACACGGTGCTAGATCACTAGAGGTGCCTTGTTGGTCTTGCACTAACACTGTACATGGCTTGTATACAAATGAATGAACAAATGGGTCACAGGTAGAGACCGTGGACTTTACTACCCAACGTACCTCTGTGCTATTAGCCTCAGCTCATTGGTTAGAACGTTAGCATCGGAGGTGATTCCGGCAACACTGCAAGCCATGTCTCTGAAAGGATAAAGGTTACGACACCAAATCACAGAGCAGCCCATGGGTATAATGTAGCAGCATGTCTGACATCACCCCAGCTTCAGAGTAGGAGTGCTGATCTAGGATCAGTTTAGCCTTTCTGACCATAATAATAATAATAATAATAATAATAATGCAGACCTGATCCTAGATCAACACTCCTAGTCTTGAGATGCTTTATGAGAAGATCCTGATCTGTCTTGTTGGCATGCTTATAGCAGTGCTACATATAAGCCTGGCAAGAGACTATGGTCATACTCACTCATTGAGCTTGTAGATCTTCTCTGAGAAGAAAACCTCATCAAGCAGCTTGTGGATGTTCCGCCTCTCTGCAGCCAACAGCACTCCGTCATTGGCTAAAATACCAAGACATGAGCCGGCGTGGCCAATAGCCTCCATGGCATACTCCACCTGATATAAGCGTCCTGTAAACAGCAACAATGAATTGTTATGTCTGACATGGTTGGTTAGAGGAGAACACTTGACAGTATAGTCTTGAATGTGATGGTAACATTGATTATGGACAGTAAATCTTTATTAGAAAGATAACACTTGCCTTCAGGTGAGAAAATGGTAGTCCGGGAATCATATCTACGAGACTACAAAAACAAATAAGTGTTATCAATTTCCCAAGACAGCACCCAAGTAAAAGTTGCAAGGTAGTCAATTGCATCATATTAATCATGTACAGGTAAGTGCCAAAATAAAGGAAACACTTGAGTAAATGAGAGATACAAGGTATATTGAAAGCAGGTGCTTCAACACAGATGTGGTTCCCGAGTTAATTAAGCAAATAAAATAAAAAGTACCCAGTTTTATTGGCTACCATGGCTAGAAGAGATCTCAGTGACTGAAAGAGAGGTCTCAAAGGAACATAGGGGGTTTAAAAGGTGTGTGTGTGTGTCTCAGTCACCAGATCTGAACCCAATTGAAGATTTATGGGAGAATCTGGAGAAGTGCCTGAGACCACCATTAAACAAAACACCAAATGATGGAAGTTCTCATAGAAGTATGGTGTCACATCCCTCCAATAGAGCTCCAGACACTTGTAGAATCTATGCCATGGCGCATTGCTGCTGTTCTGGCAGCTGGTGGTGGTCCAGCGCCCTATTAAAGCTGCACTATGAAGAAACTGCTCTGCCATTTCCTGGTTGCTAAAATTCCAATCGTTTGCCTAATTTTAGTTTGACAAAATAAGTTAGTATAGTGTAGAGCCCTCAAACTCAACTCTGGACCTCGACGCCAGTTCCACTATTTTTTCCATTGTTGCTCTCTGGTCAGGGACTGATTTAGACCTGGGACACCAGATGGGTGCAGTTAATTATCAGGTAGAACAGAAAACCAGCAGGCTCCAGACCTCGTAGGGTAAGAGTTGAATATCCCTGGTGTAGAGAATCATTGTACCATCTAAACCACTGTGAAATATATTTTCCATAACCAAAAATATTGTATTTTCAGCTCTTTGAAACTGGTACAAAACAGAAAGTAAAAGATGCAAAAACAAAACTTAACGAAAAAAAAGCATTGAAATAGCGCACATAGAACAGCTCTACTGCTTCTTAGATTTGCTTTGAAGTAGAATGATAAATCTATAACTCACATTTCTGTGAATTTGGTTGGGTCGCCCAAAAAGTTACATATTGCCACTTTAAGACACTATGTTGGCGTTTCCTTTATTTTTGAAGTTACTTGTACATTACAGATAGCGACGTTAACGTAGCTAGCTACTTACCATGATTCAACCTGCCTGTAAAATAAAACCTGCGAAACAAATAATTCCAATAATATTAATGAAGTTCCAAAATGCAAAGCTCAAAACAATAAGTGCTGCTGTCAACTGAGGGCATGGCAAATCATGACTACTGTTCATTAGACAGGGGCTGGTAAGTTAACGAACTATATTTGATTAAAGTATAGTTAGTTAGCCAATTAGAAAGTTAACATATAGCTACAGTAGTAGTTAGAGTAGTCAGCAAACGTTAGCGAAGTAACGTTAACGTTAGTTCATTCATACAAGGCAAATTTGTTAAACAGAAATATGATTGCTAGCTAGCATGCTAACCCTTAGCTAGCTATCTTCACAATGACTGGAGAGGCTAGCTGACTTTTGGCGCCGTTTTAACAAGAAGTCACGTTTTCGCTATGTATGAGATTTTTATAGTAAACATGTGGCTAAACAGACAGGAATATAAAACAGCTTTTACCTTAGCTAGCCTGATGTTGTAGTTTGTTGCTGACACACCGCTGTGAAGCAAGCAAGAATAACTAAGAACTTCCGGGTCCCGTATTTTTGGCGTCCTTCAGAATAAAGGTTCTGTCCTATATACTTTGTAAATGAATAATTATGGTGAAAATGTGCACAATTATCAATATATTTTATACTAGTTATCATACAAAGAAAAATGTCAAGTATTTCTATAAGATATGTCATTTATTTTTTCAAGCCTAAATAGTCAACAATGTTTTTTTGTGCGTACTCCTATCATTTATTGCACCGCACAAAATTATTTGTACTTTGTGTCGCAGTAATAGGGGGTCCATTCTACTCAGGAGCACGCTTAGTTTCCAAATCCACAGAGTTTACACCCAGAGGAGCGCCACTGCTCATTTTGCGGGCCCTATAGAGTGGCCCATCAACTTAAAAACAATATTTTTTATATTGTACATACATATTGCACAATAAAGAATTATCTGTAGGTTGTGTCAAAGTAGAATGGGGGGGGGGGGGGTCCATTCTACTCAAGAACACTTCTAGTTTCCTCTGGGTGAAAACCAGTGGAGGCTATTCAGAGGAGGAAGGGAAGGACCATCCTCCTCAATGAATTTCAACAAAATAAAAAGTGTGAAATATTAAAAAAGGTACCCTTTTTAGAAAGAACTATACTAAATATATTCACGTCACCAAATAATCTATGAAAACACACTGTTTCGCAATGAAGGTCTACAGTAGCCTCAGCAGCACTCTGCAGGGTAGCACCATGGTGTAGCCAGAGGACAGCTAGCTTCTGTCCTCCTCTGGGTACATTGACTTCAATACAAAACCTTGGAGGCTCATGGTTCTCACCCCCTTCCATAGACTTACACAGTAATTATGACAACTTCTGAACGATGTCCTCCAACCTATCAGATCTCTTGCAGCATGAACTGACATGTTGTCAGGATCAGAGAATGAATCTAGTGCTGAAAGCAGAACATACAGCAAGCTAGCACTGCAGTGCATAAAATGTTCTGAGTAGTTAGCAATCGTACATTAGCAATTGATGTTATTAGTAACTACTGTTGTTGGTTTGGCGTCAAATAAGCCACTCTTTATGTGTTATTTGCCGAATCTCAGTTTTCCATGTGGGTTTTATGATGTAACGTCAACTTTATACATTTATATCCCGGGACCATTCAATTTCCAACTCACCCACAGCAATTCTCCATAAATCTGCTGTGGATTACCCAGAATCCCATACCTTTATCACTCAGTGTATTATACAATGTAAACACACTAATCTACCAGGAGGTGGCATAATACCCATTTTATGCAGGAAATTAACAATTTAATTACACCGTTACAGAGGCAAGAGTGTGCAGGGCGTTAATGAATGTGGGTACTGTCTGTCACCTTGATTACTCTAATTTCTCTCGACAGTTCGCCTACACTTTAATTCGTAGGCTAGGTTGAAGCAACCTCATGATGGGTATAGGGAAAATTTGAGTATAATGTAGTAACCTAAACCTATCGATGTTACATTGAGCTGGGTGAATGGAATATGAATGACAGTCATCCATTATGCTGTAATAGAAATAAGGCCATGCTCATAAAAATAATACGTTTTCCCTCATCTTAAAGGTAAACTGTGTTGATTTGGAAACTAAAAGTGAGTAGAATAGACCTCCTTTTTACTGCAACACAACGTACAGATAATTGTTTTCGGTGCAATATGTATTCCCAGTATGAAAAAACGATTGGATTCAAACTGATTGGCCACTTTAAGGGCTGATTAGCAGCGACGCTCCTCTCGTGTAATGCCGCGTTCAAAACAACTGGGAACTCTGAAAAATACGAGGTCAAATCAAGTCCCATTTATTTTGAACCCACTGAAATCGGAGATTTCACTTTTGTATATTATCTACTTCACTTGCGTTGGAAATGTTAACATATGCCAATGAAGCCCCTTGAATTTAAATGATTTCCGAGTTCCGAGTTCCCAGTTGTTTTGAACGCGGCACAAACTGCGGATTTTGAAACTAAAAGTGTACCAGAGTAGAATGGACCCCCTTTTACTGCGACACAAAGCACATTAAATACTTTTTTAATGCTGTTAACAATAATGTAAATTCTAAACATTTATGTGTGCTATGAAGGCGATTAACTTTATTACATTTTTCATATTGTTAAACAAAATTCTAAGTCTGCTAACATTTCCTCATATAATGTTACGGATTTCAACCATTTGTATTATTTTTTATTTTGGGACTTTCATTTTGAAGGAAAATCGCCGAGGTTACGGCCTTATTCTTTCTAGGTTTTGCTTATTCTTGTTGGCTGAACGGAGGTCGGGACACGGGGCATAGAGTTTAGAAAAAGCTATCTCATTGGCAAAGAACCGGTCTAAGAAAATACTGTATAGCGCCATCTATCGCCAAGGTGGTGTCTCTCTTTGGTAGCGCAGTACAGTGGAGGAGAAACGTTCAATTATTACAAAACCCCCTCGCTTGCTGAGCAAAAAAAACTACGAAAAAACGCCACCTGCTGGAAACCACAAATGTTTTTCCCAGTTAACCCTCTCGCGTTGCCTCTTCCTCTCTGGTTTAGTTCTCCAACATAACATCAAATCATAACCCGGACAGATATCTCTAAATTCGGTATCGCTTTCCTCACCTGCTGATATGACATTGCTATTCTGACAATGTACATAATATTTTGATATACATTTGCCCAACGAGGTAAGTTAACGTTTGCTTGTTTCAAATTGTTAACTGTTAGTTAGCCTGCTTGCTAGCAAGGAAATCAACCAACGCATAGCTGGCTAGCTAGTGACTGGATGCATTATTATTAGCCAGCTAGCTAGCCAATTTGTGGTTACATACAGTCTGACCTACTGTTTACACATGCACAAGTATTCAGCCTATGCATTGTTAGTTAGCTACTATTTCAGTGTTATTTCCGGATTGCGCGATTGACAATAGGCTCTTTGGTTTAGGGAACATTGTGTCCTGTGACCTGCAACTAGCAGTAGTTTGTAATGTTAGCGCATAACTACTTCAGCTAGAGAGCACATTGAAGCTCCCCATCAATGCGCGATCTGTTTTTACCTTATCAGGTTTTTGATAACATGGTCATGACTGCTACGAAGCAGTACAGTGTGTGTATGACCTTTGATTCTTCCTAACACAAACCCAGTCAGTTTAGACATCGCTCATTTCCCAAGGAGACTTGCGAGATAATGAGTGACACACCACACAACACAGGCCTTGTTTTCTGATGTAGTAGTTTGTGAATCATTGTCATGATACTGGTACAACCTTCAGACCTACTGCCATCTTTAATTCATTCAAAGATGATGCATTCAAGACTTCCAATGTTGTGCTACCTGGTGGAGGAAACCGTTGACAGTGTTGTGTGGTCTGTATTTCCCCAGGTAGCGGCTAGTCTGATGAGGGGGCTCTCCAGAAAGGCAGGATGCAACAGAACAGGAACATCCAGATCATTGAATGGGAGGACCTGGACAAGAGGAAGTTCTACTCCTTCGGGGTATTCATGACCATGACCATCCGGGCCACCGTCTACCCGGCCACCCTCATCCGCACCAGGCTGCAAGTGCAGAAGGGCAAGTCGCTCTACAACGGGACCTTTGATGCCTTCTTCAAGATCCTGCGGGCCGAGGGCGTGCGGGGCCTCTACCGCGGCTTCATGGTCAACACCTTCACTCTCATATCGGGCCAGGCTTACATCACCACCTACGAGCTGGTGAGGAAATACGTCTCCAACTATTCCAAGGACAATACCATCAAGTCTCTGGTGGCGGGTGGCGCGGCGTCCCTTGTTGCACAAACCATCACTGTCCCCATAGACGTGATTTCCCAGCAGCTGATGATGCAGGGCCAAGGGAAGCACCTGACTCGCTTCCGGGTCAAGCTCAAAACGGAGGCCGACGGGAAGACCAAAATGGCATTTGGCCAAACCAGGAACATGATTGCTCAGATCTTTGCGGCCGACGGTTTCCAAGGCTTCTACAGGGGATATGTGGCCTCCCTTCTAACATACATCCCAAATAGCGCGGTCTGGTGGCCTTTTTATCACTTTTACGCAGGTAAAAAGGAGTGTTTGTTTACAAGAATATTTATCCAAGGATCGAGTTCCCGGACACAGGTTAAGCCTGGTTCTGGACAAAGCGCTTCATTGAGCTTTGAGTCCTGGAGTAGGCTTAATCCAGGAAACTGGCCCTTAATGTTATTATTACTATTTTCTTCAAGAAGGGTCGGAGATTAATAATGTCTTATATCTTTATAGTCAACATACATTGTCTATAAGTAGCATTTCAAAGCACAAATCTTCCACAACGTTTCACAGAACAGCTATCCAAAATGGCGCCCAGTGACTGCCCTCATCTACTACTCCAAGCCATGGCCGGACCACTAGCTGCTGCGACTGCATCCACTGTCACCAACCCCATGGATGTGGTCAGAGCTAGAGTGCAGGTAGAGTGCAACTTCAGCTAAATGCACTAGTGGAATGTAATGGGGTAAAGGGTCTGTTTGGATAGTCAGGGATAGGCAACCCTGGTCCTGGAGTGCCACAGGCACATATTTATTTGTATTTTTTTTTGACTCAACAAAATCCTGCAGTGGCTGTTGCACTCCACAACCAGAGTTTCCTACCCCGGGTCTAAATCCTACAGTGGCTGTTGCACTCCACGACCAGAGTTTCCTACCCCGGGTCTAAATCCTACAGTGGCTGTTGCACTCCACGACCAGAGTTTCCTACCCCGGGTCTAAATCCTGGCATTGCAAATCGAATTTTACACAAAAAAATGTACATGAATAAATACCTTTGTAACAACAGCCTTGTGTGGGTGGCAGGTTGAAGGCAGGACCTCCGTCATCGAGACGTTCAGGCACCTGCTGGCAGAGGAGGGATTCTGGGGGATGACCAAAGGGCTGTCTGCACGCATCATATCCTCCATTCCCACCGCCATCGTTATGGTCGTGGGCTACGAAACCCTCAAGAGAGTGAGCTTGAGACCGGAGCTGGTTGACTCCAGACACTGGTAGAGGACATTAGCATCCAATCCCAAATCAACCCCTAGCCCAAACCCTCTATGCCCAGGTGAGGGGGTTAGGGGATAGGTTTTACCAATATGGAAATAGCTACAAATTTCTCACTTGAATTTTCACCACATTGTATATACAATCATAGGGGGTAAGGGACACAGATTGATTTGGGATTGGAAATTGTTGTTGTGGCCCTGATTCCAATTTGGCCTCTAGAGCTCCCCTGACCTCACCACTGCATAGGTGATAGCAATAGAGCCCAATATTGGCCCAGGGACTGAAATGGAACTGGGCCAACAAGCTCTGCCTGCTTATATTCCTTAATGGCTTCCTTGTCCTTATCATTTTGTTCGCCTTTTAAACTACTGCTGCCTTTTAGTGGGGATTTTTATCTTAAGTTGTAAGTGAATGAAGGAACAGTAGTTTGAGATTTGATGTCATTACAATGTGTAATTTGTGACCGGTGCTGAGCGATTAACCGAAATGTTGGTTATTTTTTGTTTTTTAAACAACTAATTGACCAATGTCTGTTGAATTATTTGAATTCCATGTAGTTGTTTTTTTTGTCTGAGCGCTATGCACAGTTTTTCTAGCGATAAATCAGATCAAGCCCGAACTGTCCAATGGAGTTGTAGTTTCCAACAGGCTAATATTCTACATAGTTTAGCGCAGAAAACACGGTAGTCAACTACAATGACCATAATCCATTGCGTGCCTACTTGTCTGGTCTGAGACAGAAGAACGTGATCAGGAGGGATAGAAAACAGTGGCATAGTGAGGCATCTACCTGAAAATAAATTATCCAAGATTGATAGTTGGTATTCAGCAGTCATAAAAGCATGCCTTGTTTACTTTGAAGAACTACTCAAATAGTGATTTTGTCAGACAGCATGGGCAGCAGCTCTGTAAGCAGCTCTGTACTTTGCCACCATGGCATTTTTTGCCTTTACCTCCCTTATCTCACATTGTATATAGTCTTATTTTTTTTTCTACTGCATCATTGATTGTATGTTGTTTTACTCCATGTGTAACTCTGTGTTTTTGTATGTTGTCGAACTGCTTTGCTTTATCTTGGCCAGGTCGCAATTGTAAATGAGAACTTGTTCTCAACTTGCCTACCTGGTTAAATAAAGGTGAAATAAATAAATAAAAAAAGATGAGATGACTTGGAATGAAATAAAGTCATCAAGTAAGCTTAAAACAAATGAAATATTGAATTAAAGTTGTGAATAAATGATGCTTAATAAGTGATAAGCAGTAATGGGCAGTCACTACTGTCATGGGACTTTTAATTGTTTTACTCTGTGTTACAGTATTCAAACCACATAATGCGCAGTGCATTTAATGTAAAAAAAACGATAATTTTTTAAATAATCAAACCAAACCGACCTCAAAAAGTAATCGCTCAGCACAAGCTGGTTCCTTCGGTATAAACACTGAACTGATCCATCACTTCTAATGTATTTCTACTGTCTTAGTAATAGGATAGATGCTCTTAAATCTGTTTATAGCTGCCCTCTGTAGCCTTTATCAGGTTTAGTCCTAGGAGGTAGCAACAGCAAATTGCATACACAAGTTCAGCTCAAACACACAGGACAAAACAACCAATTAGGGCACATGTTCCTCTTCTTCTTTGACTTTTCACTTGCAAAGACCCTCCCGTTTAGTCCTCCCAACCTAATCTCGTCCACCCAGCCAGCTCTCTAGCAATTGAGCCTGGGGTCGGACAAGGTTACTCCCAGCACAAAATAAAGAAGTCAGTAGACTCACATTATTTAACAGAAATCTAGGCTATGGAGTGTAGATGTAAATGATACAGTTATTATATTAGAAGTAGTACATATAACTTTGGGGTGTTTAAGGCAGTCATTTTATTGTGAATGAAAAAAAGATGTGATGTGATCCTGTAAATGATACTGTTAAAGCACATTGTTTCCAATTGTCTTCACCTCAACTCCAATATTCAATAGTTTGACCCTGGTATTTACCATTGCTGCTGTGGCAATATTAGCAATATTCAACGAATGTTGTACTGAACCATCAAGGTTGTTGGCCAATTGTGAAATGCTAACTGTTGTAGTTTAAAATGTTCAGCAAATGACTTCTCTGATGGTTTCAGGGTTGGTACTTTGGGAGGGATTTGTTGTTAGTGTGCTGGACCACCAGTGAAGTGCTCTTTAAAGGACTCCAGGCAGAGAACGAGATGAGGCATGTCCCTTTGTGTATTGTGGCAGTAAACCTCTGAGTGCAATCTATGTATTAACTTAATCACTTCCAGCTCAAACGTGTTTGCACAATGTACATTTCATTGAATTTATCAATATATTATTGTCTTAAAAGAAAATGTTCTGAAGTTATTTATTGAAAAAATATTTGTATTTTCATGTTTTTCTGGACAATAGCAAAGCAAATGTTCAAACTATACTGAAGAAACATATAAACGCAACAATTTCAAAGATTTTACTGAGTGACATGACTGGAAATACAGATATGCATCTGTTGGTCACAGATACCTTAAAATAAATGGGTCTCACAATGTGCCTCAGGATCTCATCACGGTATTTCTGTGTATTCAAATTGCCATTGATAAAATGCAATTGTGTTCGTTGTCCGTACCTTATGCCTGCCCATACCATAACCTCACCACCACCATGGGGCACTCTGTTCATAACGTTGACATCAGCAAACTGCTCACCTACATGACGCCATACACGTGGTCTGCGGTTGTGAGGCCAATTGGACATACTGCCAAATTCTCTAAAACGATGTTGAAGGTTTTTTGTAGAGAAATGAACATTAAAGTCTCTGGCAACAGCTCTGGTGGACATTCTTGCTGACAGCATGCCAAGTACACACTCCCTCAACTTGAGACATCTGTGGCATTGTGTTGTGTGACAAAATGGCACATTTTAGTGGCCTTTTATTGTCCCCCAGCACAAGGTGCACCTGTGTAATGATCATGCTGTTTAATCAGCTTCATGATATGGCACACCTGTCAGGTGGATGGATTATCTTGGCAAAGCAGAAATGCTCACTAACAGGGATGTAAAGAAATTTGTGCACAACATTTTAAAGAAATAAGCTTTTTGGGCATATGAAATGGGACCAACACTTTACATGTTGCGTTTATATTTTTCTTCAGTGTAGTTTACATCTTACTTGCCTTCTAGGTTCATTTATGTACATTAGTATTTCTGTCTCAAATACTCATGTATTGGAAAGGGCACTTCTTATGGGCAACAAGGCTACCCTCTTTCGAGGCTTGTTTTGTAAATCCATGCTCCCCTAGGGTGAGTAGGGACTGTAATTTGACTTCAAAGAAGTCAATAAGCAAGCACATTCAAAATATATAGACTACTGCCTGGAATTTTAATATCAAACTTGACCCAAAAAACAATAATTAAAGAAAAAGGAATCCAGGCAGCACACAGGCTTGCTGTTTAACAAAGTGTGTTCTGTTGTCTACACAGTGACAACCGAGTGGCTCGTTTAAAACGTCTGCTATGGTCAGTCACATCACATGGCTCCAACATAATGGAGATTCACTAGAAACCAAACGGAAGAAAAAGGAGAGAAATGGGGAGAGACTATACTTGCACTAATGAATAGGCAGAGAAATGGGGAGAGACTATACTTGCACTAATGAATAGGACCCAGGTTTCTTTGATGGTTTTGTGTGGCAGTTTTGTTTCACTAACTTGGGTCATTAAAACATCACGATTGGATGGCAGACTCACCTTGGTTGTTCTGCCATGACTAAGGTTAAGCATGACAAATGACCATTAAGAGAATGATAGAGGGGGTCTTTAAGCTAGTCCTTTAGGAGTCCATAGAAAAAGCCCCAGGGCTTTGAAAGGGTCCGCATTGGGCTAGCAGACATTTTGGGAGAGCACAATGCAATTCGCTGCTCTGAATGGCTAATGTCTCCTAGATGTTCTTGTGACTGGGGGGCCTTAGTATGTCTATTTGGAAGTGACGTTCTGACACACAAGGTCATGTATCTGTGTTGCTAGTTATTAAGTGAGATGGATAGGATCCATTAGAAGGAGTGCGTTTAATTTAAATCCAATATACAGTCTTAGGGGGAAAAGGGTTCTATATAGAACCAAAAAGTGTTCTATCGCTTATTTCACATATTTCGCCCCTAAAAGTGAAGCAAGCGATAGAACCCTTTTTGGTTCTTAAAAAAAAATGTTTTTAAGAGTGTATGGTTAACTAGTGGCGCAGCGTTCTAAGGCACTGCATCTCAGTGCTAGAGGCGTCACTGCAGACCCTGGTTCAATCCCAGGACTGTATCACAACCGGCCGTGATCGAGAGTCCCATAGGGCGGCGCACAATTGGCCCAGTGTCGTCCGGGTTAGGGGTAGGCTGTCATTCTAAATAAGAGTTTGTTCTTAACTGACTTGCCTAGTTAAATAAAAACTACGTCATAGTCCCAAGTGTGCATACAGATTTCAGGGAGGATGAATATCTTGACTAAGCTGTCACCCATTCATTTGTTTGAAATATTTTGTAATTCAAATGTCTATGGATTGTCTCATCACAACCAGCAGAATACTTTCAAAGTTAGAAAATGTTTATCAAATCAGTGAATTATCCCTTTGTGTATTTCTCCCCTCACAGCATGATACTAATAATTAAATAAGTCCACTCACTAAAAAACTAAAACAAAGCTGCACGAACCTCGTGAAAGGGTAATTCATTCAACGCTTAACACAAAAAATCAAACCATTTCTCTGTTTTTCTTTCCCCTACTGCTCTCTGTGTGTTCAAAGAAAAACAGCACCCAAAGACTAAAGACAAATCTATTGATTGATGAGACAAACTGTGGCGGACCAGCATGCATAGGGAAATAGATGGGAGCCTTTTTAACGTGACACTTCCTGGAGGGATGACAGAGTGCTCCCTGCTCTGCTCTATACATGAATTATCAACTGCTGTCTGGAAGCCACTTTGTCAAAGAGATTGATGAAGAGCCATCAGAAAGAGAACAAATCAGACTTGATGGGAGGGGGAGTGAGTGAAGCTATCGGGGCCTCTCATTCTGTGTTGGGGGGCTGTTTCAGTGAGTTGGTGAGTTGGGGGGGGGGGGGGTGCTTGGGTTGAATTGGACTTAATGGGAAATGTATTGAATGCATGTTTAGTCTGATCCTTAGCTGTAGCCAGGGAGAGAGGGCTTGTCAATGGGATGAACGTTAGATGGACATTGACTCCCATCGTTTATCAAAGAAAGATCTTAGATCTTATCACAACTACAATATTGGTTTATATTGGAAACGATAATTGCATTCAACGCTTTATTATATTGCTGTGATGGTGACATCCATGGTTCTTTTCTATGGAATTCATTCCATTTAAATGTCCTATTTGTCCTATTTATATTGCAGGCTTGAAACGAGACCACCTGAACCCCTGTCTATCTGTCATTTAAAATGGTCATTAAGAGGAGGACATTTCACTCACTACAGGACTAGAGAGAGAGGAGCATGCTGTGAGGGGTTATTACAGAGAGAGAAAGAGGAGCATGCTGTGAGGGGTTATTACAGAGAGAGAGAAAGGGAGGGAGGGAGGGAGGGTGAAAGGGAGTGCGTAGGGGAGGGATAGTGGGACAGTGAGCTGATGAGATACAGAGCATATCAAGAGGCAGAGAGAGATCAGCAGAGAGAGATCGGTACACGTCGAGCCTTCCCAAGAAAATGACCAATTTCGCAGGCACTTGGAAAATGAGAAGCAGTGAGAATTTTGATGAACTACTCAAAGCACTTGGTAAGATGTCTATAGTTCTTACCTTCTATCATTAAGAGCTATTTAAAAGAATAAATACTTAACCATATACTATCAAAATCCCAACTGTTCTTTCTCTATTGTGTTCGACTACCAAACCCATCATTATTTTTATCTGTGTTCTATTATTGGGGAAATATTTGAGAAAACAATAATTGGGAGAGTCCACAGGCTGCCTGACATCTTGATCATCTTTGAGTTTTACATATATCATCAGTTTTAGGATCATCCCAGCATGTATTAATCCATGTATCTTGTTCATTTGAGATGCATTTGATGTTGATATTCCGAAAGTCAATTGAGTTGGGCATGTATTAAAAAAAAGAATAGAAAATGTACACAAGGTGCACATGTAATATACATATTACAAATCACTTAAGCTTGATCCTGCATGTTGTTTCCTGCCATAGAATAGTCATCTTTTCAGTGAAAGCAGTGAGGGTGGATCATCCCAACGCTGCACTATTGAGCCCAGCTGGTGTGGAATAGATGAGACAATCCACTGTGTATGTTTTCTCAAATACATCTCCTGTGACTGCACTGAGATCTCACTTCATCTGAGCTCTAGGTATTGGCTTGGACAAAACTTTGGCTTTTGGTGCCATAGTTTGGTTTTTTTCATCGTGGAACAAAGAGATGAGAGGAGAAAAAAAGGTGAAAAGATTGAACTCCTCTCCTCTGGGGAACTCAAGTACACAGATTGTAGTTTTAAATGAGAACAATAAGACTAGTACTGAAGGATACAGTATTTGAGAGAGAGAGAGCAGCTCTGAAAACATATGCAGAGGGGAATGAATGGAAACAGCAAGACATTTTCTCATCCAATTGGTTATATTGCAACTGTGTGACACAGCCAACTAGCGCCATAATAACTTATTGGAGGAATCCATCAGGCTGCAGGAGAGCTAAACAAGGCTAATGACTCCAGCATTCCTTGTTTTCATCACCTTGTCATAGCGTCCACCCATATTTGCAACATCTGCTAATAACCATCTCATTTGCAGTTGCTTGCCTTGAGAACTCTGTATATAACAACTTGAATACCTACAGTGCACCATTGATATCTTCTCACACTCCAAGAACCTTCTGTCTACTATGACTTTACCACAAATAGGTAACACTGCCACTATGCATTCCTCTTGTAAATAAGCACAACCTACACCTTTGCAAGTGGAATTCAGGATTGTTTTCCTTCTATCAATGTCGCCAGGAGGAGACAGAAATGTAACTGTACTCATCTTTGAATCAGGTGAGGATAGGAGCAAACATGACATACCAGATGTCAGTACAAGTCAAACGACAGCCCCGTGAAGCCGTATTGTCACCATGGGTTCAACCCAGTGGCATGTCAAGGTTGTGTCCAGTCAGTTGTCATAACCTGACAAAGTCAAAACTGATCAATGACACATTCTGACATGCAATTGGTTATGCAGCACTTATGACCGTTAAAGTAAGCATAATGACAGGTGTTATTTGCCCACAGGCGTCAATGCTATGTTGAGGAAGGTGGCTGGTGCCGCGGCGTCCAAACCTCACGTGGAGATCAGGCAGAATGGGGAGCAGTTCTACATCAAGACCTCCACCACCGTGCGCACCACCGAGATCAACTTCCTCATAGGCCAGGAGTTCAATGAGGAGACAGTAGATGGCAGGAAGTGCAAGGTAAAGTCTCTGAGTCTGCCCCATATAATGTAAAGGTAGTCTCTGCCCCCATACAATGTAAAGGTAGTCTCTGCCCCCATACAATGTAAAGGTAGTCTCTGCCCCCATACAATGTAAGGTAGTCTCTGCCCCATACAATGTAAAGGTAGTCTCTGCCCCCATACAATGTAAAGGTAGTCTCTGCCCCCATACAATGTAAAGGTAGTCTCTGCCCCCATACAATGTAAAGGTAGTCTCTGCCCCCATACAATGTAAGGTAGTCTCTGCCCCATACAATGTAAAGGTAATGTCCCAATCCTATTCAGATAGCCTTTGTACGGATGAAGGAAAGGAGACAAGCAGAGGAAGCTACATTGAGATGCAGCCCATGTTCACTCATCCAGATCAGATCCCCTTCAGATAAGTGAGGACAGGAAAGTACATGGATGTACTGACATGGACCCTCTTCATTGCATTACACTCATATCAACAGAGCCTGGCCACATGGGAGACAGAGAGCAAAATGTACTGCAGGCAGACACTCCTGGATGGCAACGGCCCAAGGACCTTCTGGACCAGAGAGCTGAGGGGAGATGAACTCATACTGGTGAGGAAGTTTGTGACTAAAGAAAGGTAGTAGGCAAGGCTGTCATGTCAGGCGCACTCAGTTTTATCCATTTGTACACTGAAAATATAGAACAGCGTTCCTTTCACAAATAATTTATTCAAAGAGCTCAAATTTGTCTATCAAATTAGTTTTATGATGTATACAAATCAAATCAAATTGTATTTTTCACATGCTTCGTAAACAGGTGTAGACTAAACAGTGAAATGCTTGCTTATGGGTCCTTTTCCAACAATGCAGAGAGAAAGATAAAGATTAAAATAATAAATAGTGGCATGAGGTAAAATACACACTGAATAACAATAACGAGTAGAAATAACATGGCTTTATACAGGGAGTAGAAAATAACATGGCTTTATACAGGGAATAGAAAATAACATGGCTTTATACAGGGAGTAGAAAATAACATGGCTTTATACAGGGAATAGAAACTAACATGGCTTTATACAGGGAGTAGAAAATAACATGGCTTTGTACAGGGAGTAGAAACTAACATGGCTTTATACAGGGAGTAGAAAATAACATGGCTTTGTACAGGGAGTAGAAACTAACATGGCATTATACAGGGAGTAGAAAATAACATGGCTTTGTACAGGGAGTAGAAACTAACATGGCTTTATACAGGGAGTAGAAACTAACATGGCTTTATACAGGGAGTAGAAATAACATGGCTTTATACAGGGAGTAGAAACTAACATGGCTTTATACAGGGAGTAGAAAATAACATGGCTATAGAGTCCAGTGTGTGGTAGAGTCCAGTGTGTGTGTAGAGTCCAGTGTGTGTGTGTAGAGTCCAGTGTCTGTGTAGAGTCCAGTGTCTGTGTGTGTGTGTAGAGTCCAGTGTGTGTGGTAGAGTCCAGTGTGTGTGGTAGAGTCCAGTGTGTGTGGTAGAGTCCAGTGTGTGTGGTAGAGTCCAGTGTGTGTGGTAGAGTCCAGTATGTGTGTAGAGTCCAGTGTGTGTGGTAGAGTCCAGTGTGTGTGTAGAGTCCAGGGTGTGTGGTAGAGTCCAGTGTGTGTGTGTAGAGTCCAGTGTGTGTGTAGAGTCCAGTGTGTGTGGTAGAGTCCAGTGTGTGTGTGTAGAGTCCAGTGTGTGTGTGTGTAGAGTCCAGTGTGTGGGGTAGAGTCCAGTGTGTGTGGTAGAGTCCAGTGTGTGTGTAGAGAACAGTGTGTGTGTAGAGAACAGTGTGTGGGTAGAGTCCAGTGTGTGTGTAGAGTCCAGTGTGTGTGTGTGTAGAGTCCAGTGTCTATGTAGAGTCCAGTGTCTGTGTGTGTGTGTGTAGAGTCCAGTGTGTGTGTGTAGAGTCCAGTGTGTGTGTAGAGTCCAGTGTGTGTGTAGAGTCCAGTGTGTGTGTGTAGAGTCCAGGTTGTGTGTAGAGTCCAGTGTGTGTGGTAGAGTCCAGTGTGTGTAGAGTCCAGTGTGTGTGTAGAGTCCAGTGTGTGTGTAGAGTCCAGTGTGTGTAGAGAACAGTGTGTGTGTAGAGAACAGTGTGTGTGTAGAGTCCAGTGTGTGTGTAGAGTCCAGTGTGTGTGTAGAGAACAGTGTGTGTGTGTGTAGAGTCCAGTGTGTGTGTAGAGTCCAGTGTGTGTGTAGAGAACAGTGTGTGTGTAGAGAACAGTGTGTGTGTAGAGAACAGTGTGTGTGTGTGTAGAGTCCAGTGTGTGGGGTAGAGAACAGTATGTGTGTAGAGTCCAGTGTGTGTGGTAGAGTCCAGTGTGTGTGTAGAGAACAGTGTGTGTGTAGAGTCCAGTGTGTGTGTAGAGTCCAGTGTGTGTGGTAGAGTCCAGTGTGTGTGTAGAGAACAGTGTGTGTGTAGAGTCCAGTGTGTGTGTAGAGTCCAGTGTGTGTGCATAGAGTCAGTGCAAGAGAGTTGGTGCAAAAATAAAGGGTCAATGCAGGTAGTCTGGGTAGCCATTTGATTAGCTATTTAGCAGTCTAATGGCTTGGGGGTAGAAGTGCATCCTGTAGGATCCAGACTTGGTGTACTGGTACCCCACACTGTTAGTGTTAACACTTCATTCTGAACCCTAAAGAGAGTAGGCCTGCACTTCATACTATGCCCCAAGAGATTATACTGTAGGTTCAAACAGACGCTTGACATCAAAGCTAAGACAAGCTTTTCCACCAGAACACTCCGTATGATGGATTTTGCTCTGCACAGCCTAACTCAGAAACTATTGTCACTGTTACGAACACCTCTGAAAGGGTTCCTAAGGGATTTCAAAGCTTGCTCTTTGATGTATTGATACAGGCTGATATTATACTGCACAAAAATATATGTTGGCTGTTAAGCTCCTCACATACCAGGTTCTTACATCCATCAAAAACACTTCTTGACTTCTTCACGACACTGGCTTTCATATTAGAAAGAAAATGTGCTTTCTGGAAACTTCTGGCCTGTTTTAATTTTATAGACCAGATTGACAACAATAAATGAGGCCAATAACCTTAGATTCCAGTTTCTAAGTGATGAGGATAACCTCTTTATTGACTCTTACAAAGCCCAGAGGGAAATCAAGAGGAAAGCCTCTATGTAAGGGACTTCTTTCTGGATAGCATGCTTGGACTTTGCAACACTCATGACGTGTGTGTTTCAACTCAAGGGTGTGTAGTTCTGTGCATATTGAGCCATATGATAGGTCTGTGAGGCCGTTGTTGAACAACTGTCTGATTGTTTAGAGAAGGGATCATGAGGTTGGCTCAGAGTTTTGTCCAATATTAGAGGGAGAGGTCAGTGTAACACCTGTTGTTTTTTGATGTCAAACATTTTTCCCGCTAGGCACATAATCTTGTGTTTTACTGTGGAGGAAAATACTTTTTCACTAAACGCTCAACTTGGTAGGGTCTCAAAAGGTGGGAACCATGACTTTTTCTTATTGAATTACCGCAATATGGAGAAAGTCACCACTGCATCTGCCCATCCACATGCAGCAAAACCATTTGATGACAAACAAGGTGCCACGATACACTTCTTCCCAGGTCCCACACATCGAAAAACAAACCTCTTGAAAGGTTGATCCCCCACATAACTCCAGAATTTTGTTCTCACAGGCAATGGATCTAAATTTCAACAATTTGAACAATTTGTTTATTAATTCCAGGGAGCTAATGGGCAGCGCATCATCCTCCACTAAAACAAGCCTGCTCTCCTTCCGGTGACAAAGGAATCTGGACCTGGCCAGGAAAACGGAAATGCAGGTGGCTCATGTCAAAGCATCTATGAGCTGATGAGGAAATTAAGCTTTGAAGGAGGAAGGGAAGGAGGGATGGAGGGGAGGAGGGATGGAGGGGGGTTGGGGGAAGGAAGTAATGAAGACCGTATGTTCTGGCTTTACTGTATCCAGTGATGTAAGACGGATGGAGTCTAGGATGTGTTCAATAGCATGGAGAAATCTCGGGGGACTAGTTTAGTTTAATAGGACGGGCAGCAGGGGATGTGCCTGTAGTTACTGATACTGCATGTGTTCCTGACTGGCACACTGTTCACATTATCTACCATGCTGTTGTCCTGTAGTTACTCTGATACTGCATGTGTTCCTGACTGGCACACTGTTCACATTATCTACCATGCTGTTGTTCTGTAGTTACTGATACTGCATGTGTTCCTGACTGACACACTGTTCACGTTATCTACCATGCTGTTGTCCTGTAGTTACTGATACTGCATGTGTTCCTGACTGACACACTGTTCACGTTATCTACCATGCTGTTGTCCTGTAGTTACTGATACTGCATGTGTTCCTGACACACTGTTCACGTTATCTACCATGCTGTTGTCCTGTAGTTACTGATACTGCATGTGTTCCTGACTGGCACACTGTTCACATTATCTACCATGCTGTTGTCCTGTAGTTACTGATACTGCATGTGTTCCTGACTGACACACTGTTCACATTATCTACCATGCTGTTGTCCTGTAGTTACTCTGATACTGCATGTGTTCCTGACTGGCACACTGTTCACATTATCTACCATGCTGTTGTCCTGTAGTTACTGATACTGCATGTGTTCCTGACTGACACACTGTTCACGTTATCTACCATGCTGTTGTCCTGTAGTTACTGATACTGCATGTGTTCCTGACTGACACACTGTTCACATTATCTACCATGCTGTTGTCCTGTAGTTACTGATACTGCATGTGTTCCTGACTGACACACTGTTCACATTATCTACCATGCTGTTGTCCTGTAGTTACTCTGATACTGCATGTGTTCCTGACTGACACACTGTTCACATTATCTACCATGCTGTTGTTCTGTAGTTACTGATACTGCATGTGTTCCTGACTGACACACTGTTCACATTATCTACCATGCTGTTGTCCTGTAGTTACTGATACTGCATGTGTTCCTGACTGACACACTGTTCACATTATCTACCATGCTGTTGTCCTGTAGTTACTGATACTGCATGTGTTCCTGACTGACACACTGTTCACATTATCTACCATGCTGTTGTCCTGTAGTTACTGATACTGCATGTGTTCCTGACTGACACACTGTTCACGTTATCAACCATGCTGTTGTCCTGTAGTTACTCTGATACTGCATGTGTTCCTGACTGACACACTGTTCACGTTATCTACCATGCTGTTGTCCTGTAGTTACTGATACTGCATGTGTTCCTGACTGACACACTGTTCACGTTATCTACCATGCTGTTGTCCTGTAGTTACTGATACTGCATGTGTTCCTGACTGACACACTGTTCACATTATCTACCATGCTGTTGTCCTGTAGTTACTGATACTGCATGTGTTCCTGACTGACACACTGTTCACATTATCTACCATGCTGTTGTCCTGTAGTTACTCTGATACTGCATGTGTTCCTGACTGACACACTGTTCACATTATCTACCATGCTGTTGTCCTGTAGTTACTGATACTGCATGTGTTCCTGACTGACACACTGTTCACGTTATCTACCATGCTGTTGTCCTGTAGTTACTCTGATACTGCATGTGTTCCTGACTGACACACTGTTCACATTATCTACCATGCTGTTGTCCTGTAGTTACTGATACTGCATGTGTTCCTGACTGACACACTGTTCACGTTATCTACCATGCTGTTGTCCTGTAGTTACTGATACTGCATGTGTTCCTGACTGACACACTGTTCACATTATCTACCATGCTGTTGTCCTGTAGTTACTGATACTGCATGTGTTCCTGACTGACACACTGTTCACGTTATCTACCATGCTGTTGTCCTGTAGTTACTGATACTGCATGTGTTCCTGACTGACACACTGTTCACATTATCTACCATGCTGTTGTCCTGTAAAGTATCGAAGCCCCAATGTAAGAGGGGGGGGGGGGGGGCATTTCCTTCTCCAGTGCCTGATACAGACCTTTACCTCCAACGGTGTGTGTGTGTGTGTGGAGAGTTAAAAGCTACTGGCTGTCTGCCTGCCCGCAATAATGTGCCTCATTGATCATGTTGTGTTAGAAAACGCCAGTGGACCATGACGCATCTCACGTTAATGTCTCCCTGGACACTTGCTGCACACGGCAGATGGCTCCATCTTAGCGCCATTCTTTAAACCCGAATGATACTTACTTTCCTCCCTCCCTCCCTGGGTGCTGGGGTAATGATGATCTGTGGTGCTGACAAGTTCGGTTGCAGGCTTGCTGCACCTCTGAAAGTACCATAAATCTTTGGGGGCTCGATGCGCCTCTGCCACCCACACATCTCGATCATTTCCCCTCTTCCCTCATTAATTCACTGATACTGTAGCAGCTGCCATGTGCCAAATTGACTGTTTTTGGACAGGAAATCTCAACCAGTTGTGTGCTAAAGCAGTCTTCCATTCTGTCACAATGAGAGTTTGAACAAGAAATATATATACTGCTCAAAAAAATAAAGGGAACACTAAAATAACACATCCTAGATCTGAATGAAAGAAATAATCTTATTAAATACTTTTTTCTTTACATAGTTGAATGTGCTGACAACAAAACCACAAAAATAATCAATGGAAATGCAATTTATCAACCCATGGAGGTCTGGATTTGGAGTCACACTCAAAATTAAAGTGGAAAACCACACTACAGGCTGATCCAACTTTGATGTAATGTCCTTAAAACAAGTCAAAATGAGGCTCAGTAGTGTGTTTGGCCTCCACGTGCCTGTATGACCTCCCTACAACGCCTGGGCATGCTCCTGATGAGGTGGCGGATGGTCTCCTGAGGGATCTCCTCCCAGACCTGGACTAAAGCATCCGCCAACTCCTGGACAGTCTGTGGTGCAACGTGGCGTTGGTGGATGGAGCGAGACATGATGTCCCAGATGTGCTCAATTGGATTCAGGTCTGGGGAACGGGCGGGCCAGTCCATAGCATCAATGCCTTCCTCTTGCAGGAACTGCTGCCACACTCCAGCCACATGAGGTCTAGCATTGTCTTGCATTAGGAGGAACCCAGGGCCAACCGCACCAGCATATGGTCTCACAAGGGGTCTGAGGATCTTATCTCGGTACCTAACGGCAGTCAGGCTACCTCTGGCGAGCACATGGAGGGCTGTGCGGCCCCCCCAAACAAATGCCACCCCACACCATGACTGACCCACCGCCAAACCGGTCATGCTGGAGGATGTTGCAGGCAGCAGAACGTTCTCCACGGCATCTCCAGACTCTGTCACGTCTGTCACGTGCTCAGTGTGAACCTGCTTTCATCTGTGAAGAGCACAGGGCGCCAGTGGCGAATTTGCCAATCTTGATGTTCTCTGGCAAATGCCAAACGTCCTGCACAGTGTTGGGCTGTAAGCACAACCCCCACCTGTGGACGTCGGGCCCTCATACCACCCTCATGGAGTCTGTTTCTGACCGTTTGAGCAGACACATGCACATTTGTG
The DNA here is from genome assembly GCF_901001165.1 of Salmo trutta. Taxonomy (NCBI): domain Eukaryota; kingdom Metazoa; phylum Chordata; class Actinopteri; order Salmoniformes; family Salmonidae; genus Salmo; species Salmo trutta. The sequence continues at coordinate 6,857,246 of NC_042985.1, forward strand.
GCCTGCTGGAGGTCATTTTGCAGGGCTCTGGCAGTGCTTCTCCTGCTCCTCCTTGCACAAAGGCGGCGGTAGCGGTCCTGCTGCTGGGTTGTTGCCCTCCTACGGCCTCCTCCACGTCTCCTGATGTACTGGCCTGTCTCCTGGTAGCGCCTCCATGCTCTGGACACTACGCTGACAGACACAGCAAACCTTCTTGCCACAGCTCGCATTGATGTGCCATCCTGGATGAGCTGCACTACCTGAGCCACTTGTGTGGGTTGTAGACTCTGTCTCATGCTACCACTAGAGTGAAAGCATCGCCAGCATTCAAAAGTGACCAAAACATCAGCCAGGAAGCATAGGAACTGAGAAGTGGTCTGTGGTCCCCACCTGCAGAACCACTCCTTTATTGGGGGTGTCTTGCTAATTGCCTATAATTTCCACCTGTTGTCTATTCCATTTGCACAACAGCATGTGAAATGTATTGTCAATCAGTGTTGCTTCCTAAGTGGACAGTTTGATTTCACAGAAGTGTGATTGACTTGGAGTTACATTGTGTTGTTTAAGTGTTCCCTTTATTTTTTTGAGCAGTGTATATGTTTTTTATTTGAGCAGTGTATATATTTTTAATTTATCTCACTTGACACCAGTTGTCATATTTGAGATGAACACAAAATGGTCCTGTGTTCTTATCTGAAGGTTCAAAATCTGATCTACAACAGCAGGAAACACTTCTGTTGATGAGATAACTGGAATCTTTTGTCCCTCTCCCTTCTTTTTCAGACCTTTGGGGCAGACGACGTGGTTTGCACACGGATTTACGTACGAGAAAATAAATAACGTAGCTTCAGGACGGACCAGGACCATCATAATGGGCTCCATCCCCCTTGGTCCAGCTGCAGTAACTCCCCAATACACCCATCTTCAGAGAAATATTTCATAACATAGCATCATATATCGGATTAAACAGACATTTACCATGCTTCATGTAACTAGACCAAACATGCAATTGTATTTAGACAACGTTGTTTCTCATGCCAACTGCCACTTTAATAAAACAATGTTTCGTCCTTTTTGTATTTACAGTGTTTTGTCACTATTGGCAATAAGAGACAATATACATATCATTTCAATATATTGTATTATTTGTCTGGTGTCAAGGAAATGTCTAAAGAAATACATCTGCCTGTATCAAGACAAACGTCAGGAAGGAAAATGATTCACTTCATTCTAAGTTTAGGTGACCTATTGCTTTAACATGCAGAAAGTCACGGCAACAACAAGGAACCAAAAAGGAGCATCAGAGATTTGCCCAATCAGAACAGATGCAGACGATGTTTCTCTTGTTCAAGCAACTTGAACGCCACCTAGAGGTTTAAAATAAATTAAACTATGGACAAGACTTCAGTCTATTCAAATAAGAGTTTAATGCCAAACACCATACTACACAACATCATAGAAGTCAAAGAAGAGGTGACAAAGGGACACAGAAAATGGGCTACAAATGTAGTCTTTGTAGTTTGTATATACAATTCAGCTGCCCGGTAGTCCTCCTGTACTCCATGTTCAACACAGTAAATAGAAAAATGAAAATCAGTCTAAAGATAGAAACAGTCCAGAGATTGTCTTTAGCTGGTTACAGCACTGACAGAGTAGCCTTGTGGGGCCAAATGTTGATGGGGAAACTTGTCCTATTTGGGTTGTTAAAATGTCCTCCTTCCAGATCAATTGGTGGCAGTTCAACTTCACACACTCCCATGACTACATTTCTCCCCAAAGTATTCTCTGGTGTAGTGGCTTGGATCTATTCCATGAGATCGTTCCATCGGTAGTGTAGGAGCAAGACTTCAGTCAAGTGGATCTGAGGATCTGGTTGATGTCCATAGCCAAAAGTGTTTCTGTTTACATTTGTTCATGTAAATGGGAATGCCCAGGTTCTCATGCGAGATCAGAATTAACATCCAGAATTGACAGGCTTTGCTGGACAGAAACAGAGCTAGATGACAAGGTTCTGGTCAGGCGTGAAGAGGTACCGAGTGGTGGGACATGTGGTTACACAAAATTAAACTCAAATTCATATACGACGATGATGAAACACTGGGAAAATGGAAGTATTATTACCACCAACCCAAAACACTACAGGCTCAACCTTTCTGGGGACAGGATTTCTTACAAAAAAAAGACAAAGGAAGAGCATGTCAAATGCAGTGTGCTTGGTTGTTGATGATGATTAAACTGTAGCGGTTGAATGGTATACATTCACATATACTCAGATGGTTGTCAATGTGGATCTTATTATGGACATGGACCAGATTTGGCGATCAGAATACAATTTCACAAATCATTGTACATGTGTCTACACCTGCACCTTCTGAAAGTGTACAACATGACACTATAAAACAGTGCTGTTTATAATTGGGGGGCCTTTACCACCGTTCTCTTTTATATTGAGACATTATCAATACCTTGTAAAGTAGGCAGAACTACATCTCATCTGGACTGATTTTAATGGAGCATGATTGTGCTTCAGAAACGGACTCGGTGGTCTTACGTCTCTGAGTCATCTTTAAAGTGACATTTACCAGAAAGTAGAGATGGGGATGCTGCATGTGGCTGATTGGTCCTGTGGAGGTGGCATGACTGATCCCTCTACTGTAGCCCTGGAGGAGGAACCTGTGATCCAAGTGGGAATCTTAACAAGCAACAACCTGCCCGTTACCAATGATGACTGATCCAGACATTCTGATGGATATATTAATGGGGAATTGGTTTAGGGGGTACAAACCGTTTACATTATGTACAGGGAAAGCGGAAATAGTTTCTAGGCTACATTCATTGTTCAGAAATTCCGAATGGGAACTGGTGCCAATGACTTGAGTGAAAAACCAGATAGACAAATAATGCCTTGAAACATTTTGTATAAAATTATCAATTTCAAGACAATGAAAATGTTATACTTTGCTAAATGAAGGCTTACATGACATAACACGAAAGAAACAGAACACAAAGGAAAAAGGCTCTAATAAAGTTCCTTTGGTAAAAACAGTTGTTAAAATTTGAGCATTTTCAATATAGGCTATTTCTCTTCAGCAACATTTGACCCGAGGTCTAAACTAAGTCTGTTAGGGTACACACCAATGCACATCTCTGACAAAAAGGACAACTATCAACAAGCTATTTACAAATCAGCAGTATGTGGGTAGTCTGATGTTACTATACTTGACTGACTGGGGGAAAACCTGGTATTTTCGCATAAATCTGCCCAATATCTACACCACGGCTGCCAGAGATGTTTGTGGACACATAGCATACATACCTGTACCACTGAAAAAAAGAAACATTCACAGGCTATACAATTATACAAAATCCAAAACCCATCTTGTGGCCTGGATAAAATACATGTTCATAGTACATGCCTGTATGCTAATCTTCCTACTCACAGTGGTGAGAGAGACTTCTGTGGTTCCCCTTAGCTGTTAACCTAGAGACCTGCACACCGGATGGTGTGGTGCTCCTCAACCACTTCAATGGGTGTATATTGCTTCAAAACGGGGGAAAAAGGCCAAGCATTCTGTATGGCGTGTTCTTTCTGCGTGGCTCTCAACAGTATCCATCAGTCTGAGGATCAGTCCAGCCAAGGATCAATAGCTGTTTAACTACAACGGCTTCCTTTCTCGCACTCATAGCGTATTCGGTCGCAGCATATCTTTTCTGCTGTATTCAAAGGTGGCATAAGACAGGCCGGTAGGGGTGGGTGGGGGTTTAGGGGACTGATGGAGAACTGGTTGGTGGCCACATAGGAAATTTGGCTTTTTTTTTGTGCTGCAAAGATAGGGAGGGTCCATTTAAAAAGTCCTTATAAAAACAAATATAAAGTAATCTCCGGCAGTTTCCAGAATCCAGCAATTTGCTGCCAAGCTGATTTATTAAAACGAGGATAAGTAATACCCTTCCGTCATCTCGTCACCCGGTTGAGCTAAGGTGCCCCTGACGAGCTGCCATGATACGTCACATGGTATCTGTTGATGTTCAGGTAATAGAGGACCTGGGGATCCCGGGTGGTGGTGCACGGCAACAGACCCTCGCGACGCTCTCCCATCAGCCACTTGCGGGTGTCGGTGGCCATGTCGCTGGTCACGTGTTCCTTGGCCCAGGTGTCCACCAAGCCTTGGAAGCGGCGGTGCAGGCGAGTGTGGACTCTCTGGTGGGACTGGGGAAGGGAGGGACATCGGGGTTAGCTGTAGTGAAGATCATATCAGCACTCTGACCAACACCATGTTGGTTGAAACATCAGTAAGCAAGCGGCCATTATGTTTCTCTAAATTATTTCCAAATATGACATATTCCAATATCGTCAGTGTTTTCCACAAGTACATTAAGTAGCCAGCCAAATAGAAATAGTAGCCAGGTCCCCATGGGCTCATTTTTTTTGGCGGAAGGAGCTCTATTTAGGTGGCCTATGGTACATTCTAATGCCTTGATTATTGAATACTTTATCGAGTTTACCGCCCAAAATGCAAAAATTTGTTGTCGAAAGACATGACTTTACAATTGAAAATACTGAACATTGATGAATTCAGTTTATTGTTAGTTGTTTTGGATATTGTCTTTCAATTGGCTCATGTTGGTTAATGTTGCATAGACTTACGGTTTTTAAGTCATGTTTAAAAACATTCTGAGCAGTAGATCTCGGATTGCATCTCGACTCAGAAAGTGACCGGGACTCAGAAAAGGTTAGTGACCACTGTTCTAGAGTATTCCCTGCATGAAGCAGCGAGAGCTGCATGTAGCCACGTGTGCACATTTTGTTCATTTACATCAGTTAGCAGACGCTCTTATCCAGAGCGACTTACAAATTGGTGCATTCACCTTATGATATCCAGTGGAACAACCACTTTACAATAGTACATCTATATCTTTTGGGGGGGGGGGGGGGGGGGGGTTAGAAGGATTACTTAATCCTATCCCAGGTATTCCTTAAAGAGGTGCTAGTTAGTGAGTTATTAGCCCAGTTAGAGATCATTTGTAGTCAGGGGGGAGTGATTACTTCTTACAAGAGCACAAAATGTGTGCATTTCTAGACATCTTTTAAAAGCAAGTCAGGTAAAGAGACTGTCTTAAATGGGCAGTGTTGTATTTTGAGACAGGCTTGAATAAGCTAAGTAGCCAATAGGCAGAGGGTAGCATTAGTCTGATTCTCTGTAGTAATGGTATGGGAATAATAATGCATTTTATTTTGTAAAGTGGTTTCTTGCATCAAACAACATTTTCAGTCAAGTGTATTAACAGGTTAATGTCAAGCCCACATGTTTTTTTTAAAGTCTCATGGAATGTAGGCCTACATTGAACACCACACATTGGCTGCTACTGTAGGCTGAATGATAGAACAGCTATTTCCATGTTAAAATGTTATGGGATCCATTTTAGCCATTGATCAAATAGCCACAGTAGCCTACTTGGCCACTGTTAAAACTTAAAGGGAGTACAGCCTCAGTGTTCACAGTAAACACGTGCTGGAAGTTGCACAGAATTTTCATAAATGTTCAAGTTTGTGCTCAGCAGACCTGAAATTTGCTCAGTGCCCCACATTTTTTTTAGGGAACATTGGTTGGTGGTGTTGCCTACCTGGTGAGCCCGGGTCAACGCAGTGCGTCTGTACATGTAGTCCTCCGACTTGAACACGTACACCATCTTGTAGGAGTTGAGTTTGAACATGCACTCCATCTTCAGGTCCTCAGCGCTGTGGGACTTCTCCAACGTCCCCGTAGCCGCCTTCGCCTGCTGCAGCTGCTCCCACCCTCTCTGGCACTTCCGTATCCGCCGGAGGTTTCTGATTGGAAGAGGAGAAAGATTGGCATTAGACCAGAGCCAGTAACAATGCCTTGCTTACCTGTGCCCTCTACCCACATAGCAATTCAGTTTACAAGGACAGTTTACGCAAATTTCGGTCAAATCATGCAAGTACTTAGACTGCAATGCACTATATCCATACCATTTGTAACATTGGTTGAGCACAACATGTGTAACTTATGGCTAAATGACAGGACACATGGTTCCAAAATAACAGACCAACGCTAATGCTATTTAGAGGTCAAAATACTCAGTCATTTAGGCCAATGTTTTCCATTTCCAACTCAAAGTCTAATAGATCAGAAAATGTGTGAAATTTGAGCGGGCCGTCCCTGTAAAGATTTGTCTTGATATACCCATGCATAGCAACTCACCCAATAATAAGTTTAACTGGGACACAAATGATTAGGGGAAGGGTAGGCTCTATTGCAGTAGCAGCAGTATTCCTGTACAGTGCACTTCCGTTTGACATTCATATGTTGATTCTCTTGTTAGTCTTTAATATCCTTGGCAAAAAATATTTTGGTCAATCAAATTGAATCCAGATTAAAAGATTTATTTTGCAAGCATTAAAAATGCAATTATTATTCACCCCGCTTTAATGAAAGGTTTAAATGTGTACTTACCACACAGGGTAGAGGTGAGCGAGGACTGAAACCGTGAAGCATATTTTGTCAATGCCACTTAGGACATTGCAGTTAGAGTAGCCAATTTCCAATAGAAATGGGAGAAAGGACATTTCATTTGTTTTTTTACACATTGCCGCCAAAAGGGTTAACAAGCCAGGATATGGGTTGAAAGATACTTTGATGTGCACATACAGTACTTCCACTGACAATGTACAGAGCAGTTATGACCATGCAATGAGGATAACATTTAACTGAAAAGACAACCTGCTGGTTGTCACTGCTGTTTAAAAGGTACTTTTTGGGGTGGAAAATAAGAGAATCATGCCTATTGACTTTTGTACCAACCTCTCATATTCTTGATATGAGAAACAGACAAAATGTGGGTGAGATCACTGATAAATCATATCCAGTCAAGACAAGTAGCAAATATATGCAATGGGTAAAATAAAACAAAAAGGGGGGGGGGGCTGACGCCAATTTTTCCCCCCTGTTTTGCATGGGTCCTTCCAGCCCATTGAAATGTATATGATACATTATGGACAGCCATTTTGAAAAATGGCAACAAGCACTGAAAACCAAAGACAGACAGGCTTGATGTGCAACACTCATCTCAGGGCTTAATAGAGGACCCAACCACCCTTCCATGCAATGCTCAGAGAGACGTCTGGAAAGAAATACACCAACATTTGAGCATACAATTCAGACCATTTTATTCACAAGCCCCTTCTCTTTTGTACAAGTGTTGCAGATGCCGTGCTTGACCAGGTTTTCATGAGTTATCAGCACTAGTCTTGGTCAACTCGTATAAAAACCTCACCCACAACAAAAAGATTGCAACGGGAGTGCACTGTATCCTTAAATTGTTTTACACATTATAATAGAGTATGCTGAACACCCCAAATCTCAATCCGTACAACATTTACATGTATCTAAACAGTGATTAGAAGAAGTCACATACAGAATGTTTTTCCTATGAATACAATTACAGGAAACACAGGGCAGCTGATAAAAAAAGAAAAATGATTTTATCTGAATCCTTTTCTCTAGACCGACAAAAAGGGGCCTTTTGCCTGTCACCAATGCCACAACAAAAAAAATGGCCGTCGTGACAATGCAATTAAGGACACTGTACATATAGAATTTCTGCTCAACCAAATGGTTATCCTCCAACAGAGAAAATGATTGTACAATAGAACACTAATATGCGCGATGGTATAAAAATACTTCCTTCCCTTACATACATAAGCAATGTGAAAAGTAAACTCCTGTTCATTGCTTTTTTTCCTCCTTTCAGTTTATATCAAACCGCTATTGTAGCCTTATTCTCACAATAAAAAAAATCTAACGAAATACATCTTTTTTTTTTTACCCAATGATTTGATGACTAGTTTGTTGAGTGGGAAAGTTGAAATAAATACTATCCTACTAATATAATATAAAAATTGCAATATTCATAAATAAAAGGGCCCCGTAAAAAAGAAAAAAAAGAGAGTGAATAAATGGATAAATAATGAGTCTATTTAAAAAGATGGCAGGGTAAAGTGCAATCTTTCGGAGATAAAGGTAGGGGGGCAGAAATGGAGAAACAAGTTGCTTTTCGAGTAGACAGCCAATTACATTCTCTCTAACAAAAACAGGACAGGCACCGTCAGCATTTCTACTAAACATCTGATTTTTTTTAGCACTTAGGCCTACTTTTCTGAGGAAAGCAAACACAAAAATGACCTAGTGCACTTGTAGTTCAACTGGTGTGTGTTCATCACTATTGGCAGAGTTTTTCAAAACAAGTGCTTCGTGGATAAGTCTCGGGGCCCCATTTAGTTTGAGGCTACGGGGAGAAAGCCCTGAAAGTTTGGTTTGTGCAAAAAACACTGACCTGGAACTGACCTGCACGTGGAGAGGGAGATGGGCTTGTACTCATTCTCAAAATGAGCCTTTTTTTTTTTTTTTTTTGTCAGCTGGTTTTGGCTTGTGAAACAGTGCCATTGCCTGTCTTAGAGAGAGCCTTTAGGGGTAGATGCTGTTAGCTGTGCAGACGGGGGAGACACAGCCAGAGGCCTCACCTGGGGAGGAACACAGGCTTTTGGGCCAGGTGCTCACGCAGCTCTGGAGACGCTGAGTCCGAGTTCAGGTAGCGTCCCACGTAGTCGCACCACCGCTGTTTAAAGAACCAGAAGGGAACTACCGTCACTACACAAGAATCTGACTCATCTGAATCTGTTCTAAATGTCATGTAGCGATGCATTAGACTGATGTTACCACCTGCCTGCCATACACACACACACACACACACACACACACCTCTGTCTCAGCGGGTTCGTCTGAGTTCTCCTCCTCCGTGTCAAGCAGCTCCAGGGTCAGGGTCACGCTGCCTTGGCTCTTCACAAACATCAGCTGGACCACAAACAAACCAGTCAAACAAGAAGACAACCAACAAGACAGACAGCAAAGGTCAGAGAGAACGTACCATCATGAGAGAAAGGGGACAGAAGAACAAAATGAAAGCAAGAGAGAAAACCAGACAGAGAACACATGAAAGTTCAAATGCAACTCAAAGTATTTTGCTGAGACACCATAACATCCCAGGTGGGACAGCCATCCACCCACCCATACTCCCACACTATACCTTGAAGCAGTTTTCGTCGGACATGAGCTGCTCCGCCTTGTGCTGGTATGCCCCCTCGGCGGTCGCTCTGGAGGCCTGGGTGGACAGGGCGCCGCCGGTGGCCTTGTTGGTGCTCTGGCTCAGGTAGAGGTCTGTCACGCGCACGCAGAGCTCATCACTCACAATGTGCTGGAGCTGGTGATAGGAACCACAATGCCAGGTGGGAGCACAGTCATTAAGTCAGCCATCAAAGTTATCATTGTTTAGGCAGGGTGGGCCCCCATTTAGCTCATTTGACAATTTTGGTGCCTAGATGTTCCTCAAGGTTTGCTTTTTCTCGCTGTCTGGGACCTACCGGAGGGAAAAGACTGTACTGACCTGTCTGACAATGCTCTGGATGAGCTTGTCCATGGTGAAGGCGGTGTAGGCGTGGATGGTGAACATCTCCCTGAGGGAGTCCTCGTACTGGGTGGGCTCCATGTTACCGTCCAGGAGGTTCCGCACCATCTCCAGGAAGGCAGAGTAGTAGTCCTCCACTTCAATGTCCACTGGGAAAGGAAAATGCCAGGATTTAAAGTGATAGTACAAATGTTTTGTATAATTTCAGCAAGTAGTTTTTGAAAGTAGCGTTCACCAGCCAAAACAGGTCCTGGAAAATTGTGTAAGTTACAAGTGTGTATCAGTTAACTGATCCACCTCCCACTTTTACCTTGCAACCCGATTAGACATCATTCCACCTGCCAATCAACATCAGAGGTGCGTTCAGCAAGATGCAACATTTTGAAAAGTTCAGATAGATATACTCTATGTGGAACAAACATGCCTTTCTGACATGTAGCCTAGATTAGAATAAGGATGCAACGGACTATTGGTGGCATTTCTTTCGGCAACGTTTGGCTACTGAATGTGGCCCAGGTAAGGTTGCTGTAGGCTACTTAATCTACATCCCTTGTAGCACAGTGTGATCAGATCATTATGGCAAAACATAGCCTACTGAAATGAGATAGTGAGTGTGCAACAACATCCACCTCATAGTATGACACTATGGGCTATAAGGATTAATGTCTCACCCTCATCTGTTATTAGTAGGAGAAAGTCTGACTAACGTCTGATCTGATGCATTGATTTGACCGATGTATTTGATTTATTCTCAGTTATCAAAATAACTAAGCATTTACAGTTAACCTGTGTTGCTTCACAAGTGCCCGTCCACTATGAAACAAACGAGCGCAGCTCACATGCATGAAATATTTGAAGCATTGAATGTAAGGATTGTGTGGCTTTCTCCGCTAGGAGAAGGTTACAGATGGTATCCTATGCATGAATGAGCCATACATTGGCAAAACGTGTCGAAATCAGAAGGTTTAAAAATACAGCCTATTGAAGTGATTAGGAAAACATTTGGAGGGAAAATCTCCCCCTGGCTGTGGTGTAAATGATAGGAAGGGTATCTATGTGCAATTGGAACACCAAAGGTCTGTGTTGGAACCATTGACGTTGTCAAAAAAACAACATTCTCCTGGAGATGTTAGCATGTACATGGCATTTTTTTTTAAAGATATGAAAGTAAAAAACAATGTGACAGACTAGACTTCTTCAGAGGTAGAGCTTTGTAGATATAAAATTGCATGGTGAAGGTAAAGTACATTTTCTCCATGGAAAAATGTTACACAGGGAGCAAAACAAATGGGTGATTTGATCTAAACCTTAATGGTCAGTGGGTACACAGCGTACTGCAGTTTGGTTTGAAAGGTTGTCTGGACTTACTGGGCTCCTTTAGTCTCAGCTGGACGGCAGGATTCTCACTCTTATCCCGTTTGACGCCCAGCACCTCCCTCTCCCACTCCCGTTCCCTGCAGTCCTCCTCGATCTGCCTCTCTGCCTGCCCATAGATGCGCAACAACCGCAAACAGAGGATCTGGTGCAGGCGCTGGAAGATGTACCAGTTGTTGTTGACGTAGTAGAGGTTGTAGACTTCGTCTAGGCCACGCAGTTTCTGCGCCCCCGTGTTGCCGAAAAGCAGCTTAGACTTAGCGGAGCCGCCACTGCCGGCCAACCCGTTATGCTTCTTTGACCCGTCTTCATCTGGCCCGGTTTCGTCTTCTTCCTCCTCCTCCTCCTCGTCTTCCTCTTCCTCCACATCCGACAGCTCCCCGCGCCGGGCGAACAGCATGTCTGGGATAAAGTGGTGGATGACCTGTTTGATCTTGTACTTGTCCTCCTTCTGGATGCCGGCCTGCCTCTTGACGTGGTGGATGATGAGCGCTGCGGCGTCCTCCAGGATCTGACTGTCCTGGTAGGTCAGGGTCATGTGGGGCCCGCCAGGCACGGTGGTCGTGTCCTCGGAAGCCTGTTCCTGTCGCTAAATGGAGGCAAAAAAAACAAACAGGTTAGGGTAGCTTTAAAAAAAAAAAGAAAAAAAAGCTTTCATCAATACTTGGAGACGTTGACACATAGATCAGATCAAGTAAGTGGTATATCACTGCATCTTACCTCATCGTATATGGTCTCAATCTCATTGAGCAAGGTCTTTGAGCGGAACACCTTGGTGTCATTCTGCTTGAAGTTGATACCTTGGTGGTCGAGGGACTTGAGGTAATACTTCTCATTCTGCTCCCTCCAGATCTTGTTGAATCCTCTCTGGGCTTCCCTCCATTCTTCTTCTTTCATCTTTAACCTGGAACGAGGCCAATCAGAACACATACTGTGGTTAACATGGGACAGCAACATGTTCTCTGGAAGCTGTTGCTTAGGCCACTTTACAGTTCTCAAATGTACATTTATTGTTCATCACACAACCTCTTCATATCACACCTCTTGAGTACTATAGGGACGGACACAGCCGGGTTCCTCTTGAGCCCGTCGATGATGTCGGCGGCCTTGTCGCCGTATATCCTCTGGATGGCCTTGCGGTGGATGACCTCGGAGCAGCCGCCCATGGTGTTGTCCAGCCGGAACTTGACCTGCTCCTCGGCCGTCAAGCGCGACAGCCTCCTCTGTACCGCCTCCAGAGCTCTTATGGTGGCCAGGTTGGTCTCCAGCACCACGTCCAGCTGCAGGGTGAAGAAGAGTATGGAAAATGTCAGTACATCACTTCAGACAGGACATCACCATACTTTGGTTTGTACTATTAGAACATAACTACCATGAGAGGGGGGAAAGTCTCACCTCGAAACGCTCGTCCTCACATCTGTAAATATGCTCCTCATACTGGGTCTTCTTGGAGCTGACAAAGGTGGAATCCTCTGACCACGAAGGGAACGATACCCACGTGTCATTTAGGACCTGAAATGGACCATACTGTTAAAACTCTGCTCTAACTGATTCACTTGCCAAGATGAGTACTTGAACAACATCTCAGTACTAACCAATTAAACCCCTGTAATCGACTTCACTGGCTGGATGATGCATGCAAAAAAAGTGACTAAAATTCTATTTTCATTGCTCTTTAATTTTCCTATACACAAACATGTATTTGACTAATTCCTCAGGTTTTTATTGATCCTATGATTCCATTTGGTTGACTTTGAAGGGTAACATTTGACTGTGAATAACGGCTAAGCTCACCTCTTTACACAGTGGGGTCCTCCCTGTACACTTGGGCTGTGTGTAGCTCTTGGGTAGCGCCCTGTAGCTGGAGCCCAACCTCTTACAGGAAGCGTAGTCAATCTCCATGGCCATGCCCTCTGTGGTCCTCTCCTTGGGAAAGCTCTCGATGTGGCTGGACTCTCTGTAGCCCAGGAAGTTTTTGAACCAGGAGAACAGCTCTGGGAATTTTCTGCAGATCACATTCCAGAATGGGTGTTAGATGAGCGGCAAAATATCAGGATGAATAACAAAGCTTGTATTTTCACATGCCGTTAACGAACAAGGCCATCTATTTTAATGTAACTATTTTATTTTAACCTTTATTTAACTAGGCAAGTGAGGTAAAAACAAATTCTTATTTACAATAACAGCCTACCTGGTAACAGTGGGTTAACTGCCTTGTTCAGGGGCAGAACGACATATTTTTACCTTGTCAGCTCGGGGATTCGATCCAGCAACCTTTCGGTTACTGGCCCAATGCTCTAACCACGAGGCTACCTGCCTCTAACCACGAGGCTACCTGCCTCTAACCACGAGGCTACCTGCCTCTAACCACGAGGCTACCTGCCTCTAACCACGAGGCTACCTGCCTTCCCCGAGCTGACAATGTATAGGAGGCCAATAATAGGAATAGAGAAGAATGCCTAAAGCTTTTTAGATCATGAACATGGACATTCATGCCTAACAACAGACATATTAGCAACACCTTTTTGACATGCTCAGAGTGTCAGAGTTGTATACTACCGACTCAGCCTGATCTTGAGAGGATGGTGGCCCTGTTAACTCTACTCGTCTGCTGTAGCATGACTGAATTGTCTACACTCCTCACAGCAGAGAAGGTAGTTGCAACAGCTATGCAGCGCGTCCTGTAGTCTGGCTGATAAATTGTGCAAAGTTTTTAAATGGTTGTTTGGCGCAGGTGATAGTTGCTTAAAGCTTACCCCAGGAACGGTAGCACTAGCTGCACAAGCTCTGCACGAGAAATCACTTCCTGGTTAAAGATGAGCAGACACCGCAGGAAGTTGTCATAGGCCTCAGAGCTCCGGAGGGCTTTCCTCACCTGTGATAAGAAAGCAGCTCTGTAAATACACACTACAACACACACTGAATGACTTTACAATTGGGTTAGGGGGACAGCATTTAATCACAACCAGGCAATTCATTCATTCAAATCATGTTCAGTTGGAACAGAATAAATCATTTCTATAGGTGTCATTCGTATAGATCACATTTTATGTTATTGTATAACATTCACATTAGGTTTAAAACAAAAATGTAGACGGACCTTTTCAAAGAAGAGAGATTCTGTGCCGATGCTATGTTTGCTGGCCTCAGACATGGCATGGTCTTTCACCAGCATCTTGGGTTTCTTCTGCAAGGGTGGGAAAGAGATGAATTGAGCGTAAATAAGGACTACATTACCACTGACATGGTAGACCAATTAACTGATACAGGGACAGAAGTTTCAGCAGTATATTACAGTTCTCCAGTTAGTAAATAAGAGAAGCTATAAAAGAAGGTAAAAATCCCACATTTAAAGAGTTGACAGATCTATGGGACGCTCTAGTCAAAAGTATACCATTCTAAGCTGTCTGAACAGTATTACAACTGTTACTACTGCTAACTAGTTTCTTAATAGCCACGTGTCTGACAACTATGGTTGCAAAGCTACCGGTAATTTTACCAGAATCTTCAGTAATTTTGGTAATTAACTGGTAATCTATGGTAATTTGGGTAATTTATACTTGAATAACTTTTTTTTATAAAGCAGTAATATATAGTATTAATTTGTTATATCTGTGTCCATATTGTCCATGAGTTTCTAGTGGTTCAAGAGAAAATAGCCTATCACAACTGCCACCGGTTTGGCGACAAAACGTTTACATACAAAGACTTGACACTGTCAACGAGAGGGCGCTAGTTTACCTTGATGGGAGGCGTGGCGCCCGCTCCAGAATGCCTCCGGATTGGACAGCCGTTCTGGTTAAGCCGCTGCTTGTTGTTCATCAGGGGCCTCTTGACCGTGGTGCCGTGGTCGTTGCGCACCGACTCCGCCCGGTCGGCCGTGGTCTTGCTCAGCAGCTGGAGAAAAGGGGGACAACTCTGGATCAGAGATAAACATGAGAGTTTAAGATAGGCAACATCTGTGTAGATCTGCACAAAACATACAACTATTACATCAAACTGAAAGGCATTATCAGTGCATCTTGATCATGTCTGTCATATGATGTAGTAAATAAAACAGGTGGTATGAGTCATAATAACAATATGATATGACAGTGGCCAAGTTTGTATTTCAATGTCCTCACATAGTTTAAACTCAACTTCTATCATTCTGAAATAACATCTCAGGTAAAGGAAGCATTATCCCTTGCAATAGAGGACTATTTTGGCGTGGACGTGAACCACTCACCACTGAACTGTTGGCGTCCGGTAAGAACTGGCCGAACTCCGAGAGCAGGTCCTCCTGGTTCTTGAAGAGCCGTGCCACCTGAGCGTACACCTCCTGCTCTGTCAATGCTGGGGTGTAGTTGCCCCCCGCCTCCTTCGCGTTTCGCTGCTCCTTCTGCAAAAGCAACAATCAGACAACTGGTTACAGACTACACCAAGAACTTCAGACCACTGGTTATAGACTATACCAAGAATTAACCATGGATGACATAATAGGGTCAATGTAAATAACATTACATATATGTATTTATTTAACAAGGCAAGTCAGTCAAGAACACATTCTTATTTACAGTGATGGCCTACACCGGCAAACCCTAACCAGGACGACACTGGGCCAGGGCGGCGCACAATCAGAATTATCTGAATTTCCTTCCTCGAAAGTTTCTTTCTGCAATTATTATCCAGTACATATCTGGTTCTTGTAGCCCTGTTCCCAGAAAGTGACCAGGGAGACCACACAAAGGGCACCACTGCCCCGTCGGCAGTTTCATTGTAGCACTGGAATGGAACCTCAAGTTCATATTGCCTGGTGACCCAGGTTACGAACAGATCTCTGTGTGTACACTGTCTTTTGTATAGCTTGTTGTTTATACTGCAAATATATCACCCTTCAGAAAGAAGCCAGATTTATCGAATGCAATGCTTTGTGTGGGGCAGCTCCCGCGCTGTGTTTATACCTGGTAAGTGTGCAGGATCTCCAAGAAGGCTTTGTAGATGTCGGGCTGCCCCTGGAAGCGGTTCTTGATCTTGTTGACGTAGTTGATGGCGTGGTTGAACTCTACGGGCTGGTTGTTCTGCAGGGGAGGCCCGCTGGAAGGGGTGCTGCTCACCGGGGCGTGGGACTGGACCGAGGGGGACCGTGGGGAGGCGTAGGATGGGATTGACGGGTTGGGTTGGCTAGTCGGGGTCAGGGCAGGAGACTGCATCGGCTGTGGGGGGAAAATGAGAAGGACAATGAGTTGCCTCCAAATACCAAATATACACTACCGTTCAAAAGTTTGGGGTCACTTAGAAATGTCTTTGTTTTTACAGAAAAGCTAAAAAAAAATTGTCCATTAAAATAACATCAAATTAAGCCGAAATACAGTGTAGACATTGTTAATGTTGTAAATGACTATTGTAGCTGGAAACACCTTTTAACGGAATATCTACATAGGTCCATTGTCAGCAACCATCACTCCTGTGTTCCAATGGCACGTTGTGTTATCTAATCCAAGTTAATCATTTTAAAAAGGCTAATTAATCATTAGAAAACCCTTTTGCAATTATGTTAGCACAGCTGAAAACTGTTGTTCTGATTAAAGAAGCAATAAAACTGGCCTTCTTTAGACTAGTTGAGTATCTGGAGCATCAGCATTTGTGGGCTTGATTACAGGCTCAAAATGGCCAGAAACAAAGACCTTTCTTCTGAAACTCGTCAGTCTATTCTTGTTCTGAGAAATGAAGGCTATTCCATGTGAGAAATTGCCAAGAAACTGAAGATCTCGTACAACGCTATGTACTACTCCTTTCACTTAACAGCGCAAAATGGCTCTAACCAGAATAGAAGGAGTGGGAGGCCCCGGGGCACAACTGAGCAAGAGGACATTAGAGTGTCTAGTTTGAGAAACAGACACCTCAAGTCCTCAACTGGCAGCTTCATTAAATAGTACCCGCAAAACTCTAGTCAACGTCAACAGCGAAGAGGCGACTCCGGGATGCTGGCATTCTAGGCAGAGTTGCAAAGAAAAAGCCATATCTCAGACTGGCCAATAAAAATAAAAGATGAAGCTGGGCAAAAGAACACAGACACTGGAACTCTGCCTAGAAGGCCAGCATCCCAGAGTAGCCTCTTCTGTTGACGTAGAGAGTGGTGTTTTGCAGGTACTATTTAATGACGCTGGCAGTTGAGGACTTGTGAGGCATCTGTTTCTCAAACAAGACACCCTAATGTACTTGTCCTCTTGCTCAGTTGTGCACCGGGGCCTCCCACTCCTATTTATATTCTGGTTAGAGACAGTTTGCGCTGTTCTGTGAAGGGAGTAGTACAGCGTTGTACGAGATCTTCAGTTTCTTGACAATTTCTTGCGTGGAATAGCCTTCATTTCTCAGAACAAGAATAGACTGACGAGATTCAGAATAAAGTACTTTGTTTCTGGCCATTTTGAGCCCACAAATGCTGATGCTCCAGGCCAGTTTAATTGCTTCTTTAATCAGAACCGTTTTCAGATGTGCTAACATAATTGCAAAAGGGTTTTCTAATGATCAATTAACCTTTTAAAATTATAAATTGGATTAGCTAACACAACGTGCCATTGGAACACAGGAGTGATGGTTGTTGATAATGGATCTCTGTATAGATATCTCTATGTAGATATTCCATAAAAAATGTGCCATTTCCAGCTACAATAGTCATATAGGACATTAACAATGTCTACACTGTTTCTGATCAATTTTATGTTATTTTAATGGACAAAAGAAAGTGCTTTTCTTTCAAAACCAAGGAAATGTCTAAGTGACTAAGTGAACTTTTGAATGGTAGTGTCAGCACATAACAAGGATAAAACAGTTCAATAATATATTTACATACGCAACTATACAGTAATAAGTAAATTAATACATGTTTACATAACAAATGAAGAAACAAGCCAATGACTTGTGGTTCAAATCTCCAATAGGAAACTAAACATGCAAAAACAAAGAACTTGAGAAGAGGTTCTTGCACAGAATGACACAACAAAGGAAAGGGGTCTTAGTGAGCTGGAACCTTGCTGGTCTTGGCCGGTGTAGGCTGGGTGGGTAGAGTGGTGCTGGCTGTGGCTGTGGCGGTGCTGGTGGGGGGTCCACTGGGCGGCTGCAGGGCCTGGTGATGATGGGGCACCGGCTGGCTGGGTGGCCCCGTAACAGGGAGGTTCTGGACCGAAATTCCGTGCGGGGTGATGTAGTGGATCTGACCTGGCGTGGTCACGTTGACCTGCTCGTTGGTCTGGACCTCGATCTTGTAGCCAGGCGGCAGGAAGGTGTTGAATCCCATGATGAGGTCTGGGTGGCCCTTGAAGAGCTGGGAGACACGGCTGATCACGCCCGGAGTGTCGATGCTGTGAAAGTAAATGTGCGTGTTTAAGATTGACTACATGGTAGTTAGACTGTGCAGAATCACTGATCTACAAATCACCTTGCTTCTCAAATAACTACTAATTAGGTGATCAAGATTAGTGATTCCCCGGCTCGCCTTGCTCAAACTGATCCCCTCAAACACATGGAATATCTTCCTGCAGCAAAAGTTCACGGCTTACATGGATGTTTACAGTGTTTGCTTAGAAAAACAAACTAAATTGTAACTGACCTCTGTGACTTGAACTCTTTCATGATGTCAAGGAAGTCGTTGTAGACTTGAGGCTGATTCCCAAACTGCAGTTTCACTTGGTCCAGGTAGGACAGAGCATCTTCAACCTACAAACACAGTTATGCCAGTCAAACAATGTTTTCAAAGGTATAAGGAGATGAAGTGGGCAAGGAGAGATGAAGTGCCTTAGACCGCTGCTCCACTCTGGACCCCATATTATCCAGTACTTCTCCTTTATAGCTTGTTTTCAGCACTTTTATTTCCATGACTGATGAAAACGAATTTCCCCATGGCTCTCGTCCCTCTGCAGCAGTCATACAGTGAGCAATGTTTGTAACGTGGAATAGCAATACAATGACAGAATGCATATAGAATTGCAATACATATTGGTACCTAAGTATGGTGATGATTTTGTATACCTGGCAACTCCCAGCCCTATTATCTACCATGCTTTGAAATCAACAGGTCCTAATTGAGTCCATCATACCTCCACTTTATTTAGTACATGTGCTTGCTATCTCTTGTACATTCAATAAAATATATACATATGAAAAATGCACCTTGAGTCGCTGGAACTGGGCACCCTGTGAGGGGGCCATAGGGGCCAAAGGATGGGCATGGCTCTGGACCACCGCAGCCCCCTGTGATTGGACAGCTGGACTGTGGGGGTGGGGCCCGACAAGTGCAGCGGGACTAGAGGCATGTCCATGGCCACTGGAGTTCTGGGGCATTGTGGGAACCTGGAGGACAAGATTCAGTCAAATATCAGTATTCTGCCTGTGGTAAAATAGTAAACAAAGCCTTGAAAAAGGCAAATACAGAAACTACAGGTTGCTGGTTAATTGGTACTTATAAATGAATGCATTGTAGAATCTAGCAAAATTATTATTTTCTGTGCAACATGCTCTCATCTAGATTAAAGAGATATGGCAACAGTTCCCATACCTGGTAACCCTGGGGGATGGAGTATTGGATGCCGGGGGAAGGCTGCATGTTGTCGGTGCCGGCCTCGTACACGGCTGGGGCTAGGACGCGGTGCTGGAAGCCCTCCGCAGTACCCGGGACTGGGGGGCGACGCTGCTGCTGAGACGCAAATACTGGTTCCTGATCCTCCGCACGCCTCTTCATTGTATACTCATACTCAAAAGAGCTAGGATGCACAGGTACAACACAATTAACATTTAGGCATATTTGATTGATAATCGATAGTCACCCTGACACAACTGCGAATTTCAAGATGGATACATTCATTTAGATCATTTCAAACTCTGTGGCACACATTTATGGCATTCTCCAGTATCTGTCTCACCCACAACTAGTGGCTATATTTCCAAAAATGTGATATGAACGTTATTGTAATCACTTTGGAGGGAGAGTGGTAGCCCCCCCCCCCCAACAAGGCTGGAGAATTCAGTACGTCACAAAGAAGGATGTTTGGCCAGAATATGAGCTAGAATTCACATTGACTGCTTTAGTGGACAATACATAGATAACTATGTAGCTAGCTACAGTGTGTAGGGACGAGGGTCGCATTGGCAAGATACCGACTGGACAACGTTATTCAACCATTTATCTAGCTAGCGTGCTTGCTAAGATAACTAGGAAGTAACGTTACTCTCATCACTCAACATGGTAAACCAACATATGGAATATGGCTAGGGAACACATCTACAAGTCTAATCAAAGTTTCTTATTTAGCGGTGGCGACACGTCCCAAAGACGATCCACAAGCTAACGGTGAGATGTTAACTGGCTAGCGGTTAGCTTCTAAACCAGCAATAAGACCTGCCCATTCCCCTCCCCCTCTGCTAAGAGAGGGCCTGACGCCATCCACTGCTAGCGGAGTCGTGCGCGCCCGAACTTGTGTGGCTAAATGTACGAGCGTGTCAGGTCAAATATGTATAGAGCACTGTTAACTATTAGCCTTTAAATGTTTTAACTAACACGTTAGCCTTAGCTGTCGTAGTAACGAACATTTCAATTAAAAATAGATTTCAGTTAACGTTAGCTAACAAGGATGGTTGACTTCCCGGTGGTCTTTTTAGTAAGCTACTGTTAGCAACACATTGTGGCTTACGCTAACCAGCCATGTTCGAACGTCATCATCATGAAACCCAGTGATTCGACTAACGTTAGCTAGCACAACAACTGTCCTTGCTACCATTATTTCAATACTGTAGCAAATACTGTTTTTCGCTGGATAGTGTGTTTTGACGATTAGCTAGTTACAGTCGTTAATTTATCCGAATCCTATCAAAAATGTTTAGCTAGCCAACTACTGCTGTTCACTAGCTCATGGAACTACTGTAGCTAGCTAATCGTCAAAAACACATTAGTGACATTTTCGACATGCTAAAGCAAGCATCGTTAATGTTTAAAGACTCAGTCTGCCAGAAGAAAGATAACATTTTCTGAGATGTATTAATGCATCGGTCTGACAAGGTTATGTAGCTAACGTTATGTAGCAACTTGCTGTAACAGCACCTAGCTAGCGCCATTTAGTTTTGCTTCAAATGGGCTTAGTTAGCTAGCTAACGTTAGCTTGCGAGATAAAACTCACCTCAACTGACTGAGACCAATAACAACTTGTCGAACCAAATTTGGATTTTCTCTGTCAAATGACAAAGATTCGCCAGTTAAACAGTATCAAGATTGAGGGTGCATATTCCAATTGAAATGTCAAAGAAGAACTGTCCCTGCTAGCAAACCCGCTAACAACAATCCCTGTGGCTAGTACGTTCCTTGAACAGAGGCGTGGTTCCAATGAGGGCGGTTAGTCTCCTCCCATTCTAAATGACTATTGGCAACTCTTCAACAGAGGAAACAATAGCAACAGAACTTCATTGGTCAGATTTCCAATCACTCAGATCAGGAAAATAATTGTTACTTACAGGCATTTTTAGACCTCCGCAAACTTTTTACCATTGAATACAAAATATCATCTATAGAACCATAAACTCGATGATAATGTAAGAAATATAGCTACTGTACCTGTATGAACATAATACGCTACTTTGTGCCTTGTATCTAGACACAGGGATACAACACAACCGCATAAACACACCAATTCATACATAGGTATTATAGTGCTCAACGACTTCATAAACACAACATATAGTATTTATGAACCAGACTATAGATGCTTCACAAATCAGTTATAACCTAAGCAATACTATAAAAGGTGCTTACTTCTGGTGCTTTTCCAAATGGTAAATTACATGTTCTTATGAATGACTTCGGAGAATCAGTCAGAGGGTTTATGTTTAATGGGTATAAAATGTTTGAATTAAGTGAAATTCATGATGATTAACACTATTTTAGCGGTAGTGGGAGACCAATACGCCTTTTTGTGACCAATTGCGTATCATACCTGTTTTGTCCTTGCACCTGAAGACTGATAGCCAGATGAACTAAAGCCCCAGCAGGAGTCGTCTTTGTGCTTACATAAGCACGATCTATGTTTGTAGTAAACGTGGAGCGGAAGTAGTATCAATAATATTGATTCGTTAAGGCCGGGTTACTGTAATGATGTGACAACTGTTGGTGGCTTTATAAATACATTTGATCGAATTTGATTGATTCAATGTTGAAGAATTCATTGGGAGTTATTAGAATGGTTGTTAAAAAACTTTGAAAACCTTTCAATTTCTGTTAACAGTGGAGGAAACTCTTGTAAATATGTGTCAACGGCAGTTTAAAAAAATATAAAATCGAGTATAATTTGCTAATTGCAGGATAATTTTACTCAACCCCACATATTCATTAGTCCACTTTTGATACATTCCCACAAAAGTGTGCATGCCAACATCCAATTAAGATATACTACTTCAAGTCAGTCTTTATGATGTGTGTTCTCAAATGTTATTTGGGCATCTTACATAAAAAAGATTGTGGAACTAGTTACACACACAAACAACACTTTTGTATTTCAAAATGTGTCAAATATGGTTGCCAAAATAATAATTTATAGCTGAATGAATATATGAGACAAGTTGAGAAAACACATTTTAAATTGACTGAATTCTTGTCAAATTGGAGCTAAGTTTGACTAATTTATTTTGTTCAGGTAACACTTGGACCGAAAAGTTGAGTAAACAAAAAAAAAGTCTGTGGAACCAGTTACTTAATAATAATGAGTTGAAACTAGATTTTATTTATATATATTTTTTTTTACAGTGCATGCATGACCAGGACAAATTTGAAACAATTACTTTATGTTCATATCCAGGATTACATTTTGAACAGGATTTTTGGACGAAAATAGTTATAAACAGCAGTTAAAAATAGTTACAGCTCAGACACACCAGTAAAATTGTCAAACGTTTGCCTGGTAAAATTGTCAAACATTTGCCTGCCGACAGTATTTAGCAACTCCGAACAGTGTCGGCAGTCACTCTTTTGTGATCACACAACAAAGACCTTGGAAGTCGTCACCCACTCAGACTTTTAAAATACTCCAAACCAGAAGGTGGCAGTAGCTTTGTTTGGCAATGCATATCCGTGCGTTTTGTTTATGGTCTAGATTACCAGACATCTGTGTTTATGTTGCTACTAGCCAAATGGCCACAGCTAGATAACTACCTAGCAAGGTGAAGAATAAACAATTTTAGTCACTCTCCATAATCCCAAAAATACCAGCCCATGGCCAAATGTTTAGCTAGCTAACGTTAGGTAGCTAAAGTTAGGTAGCTAAGGAAACTGCACAACTCGGCAACTAACACAGGCAGCTGTTTCATGGACACTAGCGAATCCATTGTTATTTACATACAATGTCAATACTAACTACAGTGGTTAGCTAGCTTGGAGGAATAATTGAGTATTGTGTCTGTGCACTTAGCTAGTTTCCATCCCATAGCCTACATTGCATATGAAGTGTGACTGGCTCATCCGAGGATGTGCGGAAAACTGCCCTCTTATTTCCTTTTTTCGTTGTGGGGGTTGGTGCTCTCTGATTGGGTTTCCACTAGCTACCGCAAAGTTCAAAATTGTCTATAGCATAAAAATTTATGAAAACAAACATTTGCTTTCTGGTCTTAATTCAAGGTTATGTTTAGGAATAATGTTAGTAGTGTGGTTAAGTTTAGGTTTAAAATCACATTTTAGGTTTATGACTTTGTGGCTGTGGTAACTAATGACGAACCTCTGATTGGCTCAAAAGCAAGTTGTTGGCCACTGACTAGAAGCCGTAGGTTCGTCGCTACCAGGTTGGCACGCAGCAGGAACCGCTTTTGCTCTAGCAAGCGAAGGAACGCCACCCGCTGTGATAAGTACCTTTCGGCAGTGTGATTCTCGGTGTTTCGTGCTTTACATGCACACATTTCGAGTTTTGATGCAATGTCCTCAGGGAAAATGTAGAAACCATCATGGGGAGTATACTGTACAAAATAATTATCTTGAAAAACGACCCATTCAATGTAAGAAGTGTGTCATATCATTAATTCCATTGGCTTCTTATGATGTAAATTAGTATGCAGTAATTCACATGAGAGCTACACTTTAACAACATAGGAATTATAAGCCTTTATCTCTTCAGTGATGAAGCAGGCCTTGAAGTAAGACATGAATGACAGCCAAGACCACACCCACTGTCATGTTTGAGTCCTCAGCAGGAGCTAGAGCAGGAGAAAGTAGAGGAGAGAATCCAATTGAGGGTAAATATCACTGGTTAGTTCTACTTTATTGGTGAGTGCTGGTCATCTTTTCCCTATCGGTTGGACTACTGCCGGGCTACAGCCCCCAAAGATACATTTAAGCTACAGGACTGAGTAAGAGCTGAGCCTGTCTACAAGTCCTACCATTTGAGGCTGTTGTAGTTGGTGCTGCTGTGGTACTAATGGTACCAGTGGGGGTGGTTGCTGGGACCACAGTGGTAGTTGCCAGTGCAGCGGTGGTGGGTACGAGGCTAACAGAGCCGGAGCGGACGGTGTAGCTCCTGGTCAGCACGCTGTCAACCATTACCTGGTTGCTGCTGGCCCTGTCACACTGATCAGGACACTTCTTAGAGGGCCTCGTGGTGACACAGAGATACACTGTACACTCCGCGTACATCTGCAGACGACAAGAGACACGATAAACTACACATGTGTAACCGATGTGAAATGGCTAGTTAGTTAGCGGTGGTGCGCGCTAATAGCGATGGGTAACGATGCTTCGTGGGGTGTCAGTTGTTGATGTGTGCAAGGGTCCCTGGTTCGAGCCCGGGTTGGGGCGAGGAGAGGGACGGAACCTACACTGTTACATTGATGCTGTTGACCCGGATCATTGGTTGCTGCGGAAAAGGAGGAGGTCAAAGGGGGGGTGAGTGTAACCGATGTGAAATGGCTAGTTAGTTAGCGGTGGTGCGCGCTAATAGCGTTTCAATCGGTGACGTCACTCGCTCTGAGACTTGAAGTAGGGTTTCCCCTTGCGTTGCAAGGGCCGTGGCTTTTGTGGCGCGATGGGTAACGATGCTTCGTGGGGTGTCAGTTGTTGATGTGTGCAAGGGTCCCTGGTTCGAGCCCGGGTTGGGGGGAGGGACGGAACCTACACTGTTACACATGCAACACTTGCACTACTGATCGTTACACTATTATGATCATATAGGCTAACGTCGTTAGAGAGAGTCAGACCCAACACCCCAAAAATCTTGGAGAAACATATTGTGAGAATTTGAAATAAGCATTATACACATTTGATGGCCTTTCAGATGGACATATACTGTTATTCAAACAGAGCTGAAAGGGTCAAACACATAGTGGCAGACTGACACATTGATTGATGTAATCAATCAATCAGTAATAACAATAATAAAACATGTTTTAAATTAAATATTATAAACTGGGTGGTTCGAGCCCTGAATGCTGATTGCCTGACAGCCGTGGTATATCAGACCGAATACCACAGGTATGACAAAACATTTATTTTTACTGCTCTAATTACATTGGTAACCAGTTTATAATAGCAATAAGGAACCTCTGGGGTTTGTGGTATATGGCCAATATACCACAGCTAACGACTGTATCCAGGCACTCTGCGTTGCATCGTGCATAAGAACAGCCCTTAGCCTTGGTATATTGGCCATATACCACAACCCCTCGTGCCTTATTGCTTAAGTATGGGATATAGGCGCTAGTTAGTCTATTTCTATTTTTAGTCCCTGGGCTTTAGCTCAACTGGATAGTCATGTTGGCAGGTTCCGGATGCCTGAGAGACAATGGGAGCACCCTTCATACCCCTGAAGAGAGATACATGGCCAGAAAGACACACCATGGTTCCTTTAGTTTTGATAGTGCTCAGGTTGATTCGGTATACCCTGACAGTGGAGGTTGACGTCAGAATCTCCAGGGTTCCATTTCCAGCCGAACACCTGAGAAAGAAGGAAGACATTGAATGTTTTTAATGTATGTGAGAGAAGCGGTTTCAAAACAGAGGCAATCTCAGTAAACTATCCATTTCATAGCGACGTGACAAATTGCTACCATCTCAACTGAGTTTAAATGGACAGTTTTCTGAAATTCCATGCATTGTTTAGTTCATATGGCTTATCGTAGAGCTTGTTTTAAAAACCCAAGTACTCCATTTGGGGTAATAAAAAATAATTAAGATTGGGTAAAAATGTTAGAAAACGATCCCTGACCCCTGATCCAGGATACAGAGGCTGTCAGCCATGTCTTCTGTCTCGGACTCCATGCACTTGCCCACCATCAGCTCTGCCCTGTCCAGAGAGGTGTTGGAGAACACATGCAGGTCCAGTGTGTCCAGCCTGCTCGCGGTGCGGACCGACGTCTCTCAGCGGACACGCTGCGAGGAAGGGAGGAGGTGGCGGAACTTGGGGATTTTGGTTCTGTTAGCCATGGGCCCCTCCCCAGGCCGGTAGAACTCCAACCAGAACTTAACGATGCCGAAGGTCTCCTGCTCCGACGGCATGTTGATGGCGTACCGCGGGCCCTTGGTCTCGACTCCAGGGAAACGGCAGGCTATCGGCATAATCAGGGTGGGCTGCCGACTGATGACAGTGTTGCGTACGCTTCGCAGGGTGTTGGTGTACACCATCTCTGAACCAGAGTGCTGAGGAGAAAAGGAACAGGATATCATGTGTGGATATTCTGGTTCATTCACACATCACAGCAGACAGTCTGTTAAAACTGATTTATGAAAGGAGCAGTGGCGTGCATTCATGTATGCAAAGGGAAGCCAGGCTTCCTCAGAAAATTGACTAAGAAAAAAACATATACAATTTTTTATCTTTCATCTCTCTGAGTTTCATAATTTTCCTTCAATTCGCAAGAGGCTGAGTGTACTGTATCTCACCGGTGAAAGCATCCGAGCAAGCGAAACTGCACTCCTCTGACTGTATGTGTAGCCCATCTACCTGATGCTGTCTGGTTAAAAAGAGTGTGACATTGTTGCCGCCCATAGTATTAAACGCAAGGGAATCCAGCAAGCATTTGGTCTCCCTTGATAAAAAAAGTATAAAATAATAGCCAATCAGCATTGAGCTAAACTGAGTGAGCTCAAAACTGTGAATGGTCCTGGCACACCAAAAAAAAGGTCCAGAGAGGCCAGTTTGGAATTGGCTTCACACCAATCACATCACATCGAGAGCAAAACGTTATTGACAGAAAAAACTTGATTTGATGCATCTCGTTGCACTGTTGTCCTCCAGTGGCTAGCTAGCTAGCTAAAATTGACCCTTTCTTAAATTAGCCATAGATGGAGATAGAGATTTGGACTTGTAGTTTTACTTAATTCTCCTTACTGGCCAATGATTATAACAGTGATTCTTATCCAACCAACCATACATTGTGTCCCTGGCCTGAGAGGATGGAAGTTCAATATGTAGCTAGATGTAGTAGGCTAATGTTAATTAGCTGGCTCATCATTACATGAAAGTTAGGCTAGCGAGCAAGTATTTTAGCCAGGTAGCCTAGGACAACAAAACCTAAAAGCATGTACTGTATGACAGAATCGTAGACCGTTTTGTCAACATGACAGGAAGATGCCATTGACATTTCTCTACAAGTAGGCTGGGTCAACATGTTTTTTCTACTTGCAAGAACACATACAGTTGAAGTCGGAAGTTTACATACACTTAGGTTGGAGTCATTAAAACTAGTTTTTCAACCACTCCACAAATTTCTTGTTAACAAATTATAGTTTTGGCAAGTCGGTTAGGACATCTACTTTGTGCATGACACAAATCATTTTTCCAACAATTGTTTACAGACAGATTATTTCACTTATAATTCACTGTATCACAATTCCAGTGGGTCAGAAGTTTACATACACTAAGTTGACTGGGCCTTTAAACAACTTGGAAAAATTCAAGAAAATGATGTCATGGCTTTAGAAGCTTCTGATAGGCTAATTGACATAATTTGAGTCAATTGGAGGTGTACCTGTGGATGTATTTCAAGGCCTACCTTCAAACTCAGTGCCTCTTTGCTTGACATTATGGGAAAATCAAAAGAAGTCAGCCAAGACCTCAGAAAAAAATTGTAGACCTCCACAAGTCTTCCTTGGGAGCAATTTCCAAACGCCTGAAGGTACCACATTTAACTGTACAAACAATAGTACGCAAGTATAAACACCATGGGACCACGCAGCCGTCATACCGATCAGGAAGGAGACGCGTTCTGTCTCCTAGAGATGAACGTACTTTGGTGCGAAAAGTGCAAATCAATCCCAGAACAACAGCAAAGGACCTTGTGAAGATGCTGGAGGAAACAGGTACAAAAATATCTATATCCATTGTAAAACGAGTCCTATATCGACATAACCTGAATGGCTGCTCAGCAAGGAAGAAGTCACTGCTCCAAAACCGCCATAAAAAAGCCAGACTACGGTTTGAAACTGCACATGGGGACAAAGATCGTACTTTTTGGAGAAATATCCTCTGGTCTGGCCAGGGACAAATAGAACTGTTTGGCCATAATGACCGTCGTTATGTTTGGAGGAAAAAGGGGGAGCCTTGCAAGCCGAAGAACACCATCCCAACCGTGAAACACGGGGGTGGCAGTATCATGTTGTGGGTGTGATTTGCTGCAGGAGGAACTGGTGCACTTCACAAAATAGATGGCATCATGAGGTAGGAAAATGGGGTGGATAATATTGAATCAACATCTCAAGACCTCAGTCAGGAAGTTAAAGCTTGGTTGCAAAGGGGTCTTCCAAATGGACAATAACCCCAAGTGTACTTCCAAAGTTGTGGCAAAATGGCTTTAGGATAACAAAGTCAAGGTATTGGAGTGGCCATCACAAAGCCCTGACCTCAATCCTATAGAACATTTGTGGACAGAACTGAAAAAGCGTGTGCAAGCAAGGAGGCCTACAAATCTGACTCAGTTACACCAGCTCTGTCAGGAGGAATGGGCCAAAATTAACCAACTTATTGTGGGAATCTTGTGGAAGGTTACCTGAAACGTTTGACCCAAGTTAAACAATTTAAAGGCAGTGCTACCAAATACTAATTGAGTGTATGTAAACTTCTGACCCACTGGGAATGTGATGAAAGAAATAAAAGCTGAAATAAATCATTCTCTCTTCTATTATTCTGACATTTCACATTCTTAAAATAAAGTGGTCATCCTAGCTGACCTAAAACAGGGAATTTTTACTAGGATTAAATGTCAGGAATTGTGGAAAACTGAGTTGAAATGTATTTGGCTAAAGTGTATGTAAACTTCCGACTTCAACTGTACACACACACACACAGAAATCAGAACTATGGACAGCCACATCATATTTAGCTTACGTTGATTTGACTAAATCGTTTTTGGTATCTTTAAGTTGTCACTGTTTTAGACTAAGCAGGGGTGATTGGACGATGTGGAAATGTTGATGTTGAAATGGTGCTGGAATGTTGGAGGCAGCTCCTACTTTGTTTGTGACTTGCGGTAACTCTCTGTGGTTCTAAATCAATAGTTGTTTAGTAGTCCGAAAATGTCTGAAACATTTATTTATTTATTTTACCTTTATTTAACTAGGCAAGTCAGTTAAGAACAAATTCTTATTTTCAATGACTGCCACTGTGTCTTCTTATTGTCTAGGTCTTAGGCTTATATATCACGGTGTCAAGGCATATGAACTAACAGGTTATAGAGCAAACAACGCAATTTTCACAACATGTAGGTTGTAATATGGCATGTTCTCTGGCTTGGCTTCCCCAGTTATTTTACTCATGCACCACTACTGGGAAGGAGCCAATGTAAGTTTTGCATTTGATACAGTGGGCGGAGTCTCGTACCACTCTCTTAGTGCCGCAGCCAGTCAGAGAGATGCTGGCCATCACATGGGTGGAGTTAGAGGTGACACTACAGGAAGGATGGTTGAGCTGGAGCTCTGACACAATCAGGTTCTTCAGGGTGGAAATGGGGAGAACCAGATGCATCTCAGTCTTCCCACATGTCAGCTCTGGAAGGAGACAGAAATAATAATAATACATGGGACTTATAGCGCTTTTCATGGACCCAAATTGTATAAATGAAAAGAAAAACAAAAATACAGGACTCCAAACAAAATATCAGACTAAACAAAACATGAATAAAGAAGGAAAAGAGTGTGATGTATCAGTGTATGGGGAGGGGAGAGATCTGGATAGGAACCTGGGTTAGGGTAAGGGTTTGGGTTATGGTGAAGAGAGGAGGGATCTGGATAGGAACCTGGGTTAGGGTAAGGGTTTGGGTTATGGTGAAGAGAGGAGGGATCTGGATAGGAACCTGGGTTAGGGTAAGGGTTTGGGTTATGGTGAAGAGAGGAGGGATCTGGATAGGAACCTGGTTTAGGGTAAGGGTTTGGGTTATGGTGAAGAGAGGAGGGATCTGGATAGGAACCTGGGTTAGGGTAAGGGTTTGGGTTATGGTGAAGAGAGGAGGGATCTGGATAGGAACCTGGGTTAGGGTAAGGGTTTGGGTTATGGTGAAGAGAGGAGGGATCTGGATAGGGACCTGGGTTAGGGTAAGGGTTTGGGTTATGGTGAAGAGAGGAGGGATCTGGATAGGAACCTGGGTTAGGGTAAGGGTTTGGTTTATGGTGAAGAGAGGAGGGACCTGGATAGGAACCTGGGTTAGGGTAAGGGTCTGGGTTATGGTGAAGAGAGGAGGGATCTGGATAGGAACCTGGGTTAGGGTAAGGGTTTGGGTTATGGTGAAGAGAGGAGGGTCTTTGTAGTGTATTTCTTTGCTTGTATGTTTGTGTCTTTTCCATATTGGTTGGAAAGAGACGATACATCAAGAACAAGACAGCCAGACAGACAGACAGCCAACCAGCCAACCAGCCAGACAGACAGACAGACAGACAGACAGACAGACAGACAGACAGACAGACAGACAGACAGAAGGAGAGGATCGTGACAGACAGACAGTCAGTCAGTCAGTCAGTCAGTAGTGGATATCAACTACACAGTGTGTTCTATACCTGTTCCAGTGGGAAAGGTCTCCATCTGTCCTGGAACAGAAAAAAAGGTGTATATTATGAACATGTTTTGAACCATATATTGCACCTATGCTTTACCTCACCCCACTTTCCCCACTGTAAACAACTGAGAAACGATCCTTTCACCATGCTTACTCTCGGGGACACACACACACAAAACAGGAAGAACTGTGATTGTTCTTGTCCTTACTTTGGTAAAGCCACACACATCTGGGTTCAGACTGCAAACTGTGAAGACAAAAGGTTGTGTAAAGTACATCAGACAGGTTGGTTATAACATATGCCTAAACATTATTGGTTGCTGACAAAATGTCAACTTAACATTTATTGTTCTCTTTCCTCAAAAAGTGACCTGTTGGTGTTGGCCAGGAAACAAAGGGGCAAAAGAGGAGGCAGGTTATTGGGGCTCCAGATCCATGTGAGATTCATGGTGGCCAGGGAACCCTTGGTGTCCAGCGATGTCCTGAAGAGGCCAGGGGGACCAACCACCACTATCTCTGATACGCTGAAGAAGAGACATACCACAAACACGGTCGACACAGTAGAAATATGCACAGAAACTGACTAACTTCTCCAATAGAAATCCCAGATGAAAGTTTTGAAAACAACCCATTTGTAACTTTTACACACAACTGAGAGAGAGAGCAAGAGAGAGAGAGAGAGAGAGAGAGAGATGAGAGAAACATGACACAAAAAGAGGGAAACTCATGGAAAAGTTGAGTAGTATAACACACCTCTAGGATGAGTAGTATAACACACCTCTAGGTTGAGTAGTATAACACACCTCTAGGTTGAGTAGTATAACACACCTCTCTAGGTTGAGTAGTATAACACACCTCTAGGTTGAGTAGTATAACACACCTCTAGGTTGAGTAGTATAACACACCTCTAAGGTTAACACACCTCTAGGTTGAGTAGTATAACACACCTCTAGGTTGAGTAGTATAACACACCTCTCAAGGTTGAGTAGTATAACACATCTCTAGGTTGAGTAGTATAACACACCTCTCTAGGTTGAGTAGTATAACACACCTCTAGGTTGAGTAGTATAACACACCTCTCTAGGTTGAGTAGTATAACACACCTCTAGGTTGAGTAGTATAACACACCTCTAGGTTGAGTAGTATAACACACCTCTAGGTTGAGTAGTATAACACATCTCAAGGTTGAGTAGTATAACACACCTCTAGGTTGAGTAGTATAACACACCTCTAGGTTGAGTAGTATAACACACCTCTAGGTTGAGTAGTATAACACACCTCTCTAGGTTGAGTAGTATAACACATCTCTAGGTTGAGTAGTATAACACACCTCTAGGTTGAGTAGTATAACACACCTCTCTAGGTTGAGTAGTATAACACACCTCTCAAGGTTGAGTAGTATAACACACCTCTCTAGGTTGAGTAGTATAACACACCTCTCTAGGTTGAGTAGTATAACACACCTCTCTAGGTTGAGTAGTATAACACACCTCTCTAGGTTGAGTAGTATAACACATCTCTCTAGGTTGAGTAGTATAACACACCTCTAGGTTGAGTAGTATAACACACCTCTAGGTTGAGTAGTATAACACACCTCTAGGTTGAGTAGTATAACACACCTCTAGGTTGAGTAGTATAACACACCTCTAGGTTGAGTAGTATAACACACCTCTCTATGTTGAGTAGTATAACACACCTCTCTATGTTGAGTAGTATAACACACCTCTAGGTTGAGTAGTATAACACACCTCTAGGTTGAGTAGTATAACACACCTCTAGGTTGAGTAGTATAACACACCTCTAGGTTGAGTAGTATAACACATCTCTCAAGGTTGAGTAGTTTAACACACCTCTCTAGGTTGAGTAGTATAACACACCTCTAGGTTGAGTAGTATAACACACCTCTCTAGGTTGAGTAGTATAACACACCTCTCTAGGTTGAGTAGTATAACACACCTCTAGGTTGAGTAGTATAACACATCTCTCTAGGTTGAGTAGTATAACACACCTCTCTAGGTTGAGTAGTATAACACATCTCTCTAGGTTGAGTAGTATAACACACCTCTCTAGGTTGAGTAGTATAACACACCTCTCTAGGTTGAGTAGTATAACACACCTCTAGGTTGAGTAGTATAACACACCTCTAGGTTGAGTAGTATAACACACCTCTAGGTTGAGTAGTATAACACACCTCTAGGTTGAGTAGTATAACACATCTCTCAAGGTTGAGTAGCTTAACACACCTCTAGGTTGAGTAGTATAACACACCTCTAGGTTGAGTAGTGTAACACACCTCTAGGTTGAGTAGTGTAACACACCTCTAGGTTGAGTAGTGTAACACACCTCTAGGTTGAGTAGTATAACACACCTCCAGGTTGAGTAGTATAACACACCTCTAGGTTGAGTAGTATAACACACCTCTAGGTTGATGTGTATAACACACCTCTAGGTTGATGTGTATAACACACCTCTCTAGGTTGAGTAGTATAACACATCTCTCAAGGTTGAGTAGCTTAACACACCTCTAGGCTGAGTAGTATAACACACCTCTAGGTTGAGTAGTATAACACACCTCTAGGTTGAGTAGTATAACACACCTCTAGGTTGAGTAGTATAACACACCTCTAGGTTGAGTAGTATAACACACCTCTCTAGGTTGAGTAGTATAACACATCTCTCTAGGTTGAGTAGTATAACACATCTCTAGGTTGAGTAGTATAACACATCTCTCTAGGTTGAGTCATATAACACACCTCTAGGTTGAGTAGTATAACACACCTCTAGGTTGAGTAGTATAACACACCTCTAGGTTGAGTAGTATAACACACCTCTAGGTTGAGTAGTATAACACACCTCTAGGTTGAGTAGTATAACACATCTCTAGGTTGAGTAGTATAACACATCTCTAGGTTGAGTAGTATAACACATCTCTCTAGGTTGAGTAGTATAACACATCTCTCTAGGTGAGTAGTATAACACACCTCTAGGTTGAGTAGTATAACACATCTCTCTAGGTTGAGTCATATAACACACCTCTAGGTTGAGTAGTATAACACACCTCTAGGTTGAGTAGTATAACGCATCTCTCAAGGTTGAGTAGTTTAACACACCTCTCAAGGTTGAGTAGTGTAACACACCTCTAGGTTGAGTAGTATAACACACCTCTAGGTTGAGTAGTATAACACACCTCTAGGTTGAGTAGTATAACACACCTCTCTAGGTTGAGTAGTATAACACACCTCTCTAGGTTGAGTAGTATAACACACCTCTAGGTTGAGTAGTATAACACACCTCTAGGTTGAGTAGTATAACACACCTCTAGGTTGAGTAGTATAACACACCTCTAGGTTGAGTAGTATAACACACCTCTAGGTTGAGTAGTATAACACACCTCTAGGTTGAGTAGTATAACGCACCTCTAGGTTGAGTAGTATAACACACCTCTCTAGGTTGAGTAGTATAACACACCTCTAGGTTGAGTAGTATAACACACCTCTAGGTTGAGTAGTATAACGCACCTCTAGGTTGAGTAGTATAACACACCTCTAGGTTGAGTAGTATAACACACCTCTAGGTTGAGTAGTATAACACACCTCTCAAGGTTGAGTAGTTTAACCCACCTCTCTAGGTTGAGTAGTATAACACACCTCTAGGTTGAGTAGTATAACACACCTCCAGGTTGAGTAGTATAACACACCTCTAGGTTGAGTAGTATAACACACCTCCAGGTTGAGTAGTATAACACACCTCTAGGTTGAGTAGTATAACACACCTCTAGGTTGATGTGTATAACACACCTCTAGGTTGATGTGTATAACACACCTCTCTAGGTTGAGTAGTATAACACATCTCTCAAGGTTGAGTAGCTTAACACACCTCTAGGCTGAGTAGTATAACACACCTCTAGGTTGAGTAGTATAACACACCTCTAGGTTGAGTAGTATAACACACCTCTAGGTTGAGTAGTATAACACACCTCTAGGTTGAGTAGTATAACACACCTCTCTAGGTTGAGTAGTATAACACATCTCTCTAGGTTGAGTAGTATAACACATCTCTAGGTTGAGTAGTATAACACATCTCTCTAGGTTGAGTCATATAACACACCTCTAGGTTGAGTAGTATAACACACCTCTAGGTTGAGTAGTATAACACACCTCTAGGTTGAGTAGTATAACACACCTCTAGGTTGAGTAGTATAACACACCTCTAGGTTGAGTAGTATAACACATCTCTAGGTTGAGTAGTATAACACATCTCTAGGTTGAGTAGTATAACACATCTCTCTAGGTTGAGTAGTATAACACATCTCTCTAGGTTGAGTAGTATAACACACCTCTAGGTTGAGTAGTATAACACATCTCTCTAGGTTGAGTCATATAACACACCTCTAGGTTGAGTAGTATAACACACCTCTAGGTTGAGTAGTATAACGCATCTCTCAAGGTTGAGTAGTTTAACACACCTCTCAAGGTTGAGTAGTGTAACACACCTCTAGGTTGAGTAGTATAACACACCTCTAGGTTGAGTAGTATAACACACCTCTAGGTTGAGTAGTATAACACACCTCTCTAGGTTGAGTAGTATAACACACCTCTCTAGGTTGAGTAGTATAACACACCTCTAGGTTGAGTAGTATAACACACCTCTAGGTTGAGTAGTATAACACACCTCTAGGTTGAGTAGTATAACACACCTCTAGGTTGAGTAGTATAACACACCTCTAGGTTGAGTAGTATAACACACCTCTAGGTTGAGTAGTATAACGCACCTCTAGGTTGAGTAGTATAACACACCTCTCTAGGTTGAGTAGTATAACACACCTCTAGGTTGAGTAGTATAACACACCTCTAGGTTGAGTAGTATAACGCACCTCTAGGTTGAGTAGTATAACACACCTCTAGGTTGAGTAGTATAACACACCTCTAGGTTGAGTAGTATAACACACCTCTCAAGGTTGAGTAGTTTAACCCACCTCTCTAGGTTGAGTAGTATAACACACTTTCTAGGTTGAGTAGTATAACAAATCTCTCTAGGTTGAGTAGTATAACACACATCTAGGTTGAGTAATATAACACACCTCTAGGTTGAGGAGTGAGTTTGGGAAACCATGCTATAACACACCTTTCTAGGTCAGAATGAAAGGTGACAGACACGTTGATCTGCTCATAGAGCAGAACGTAGATGGTGGCTCCCCCTGTTGGTGTCAGTCCTGTAGTGACCGGCTCAGCAGTGCAGCTTGAGGACGCCTCCTCCACTGAAACCAAGAACAAGACAAAAGTTAAGGTTATTTAGTTTTAAACTTTCTTTTCAACCTCCTTCAGGTATCATACTGTATATGATTGCTCCTTTTGAAGAACTTTGGGTGTATCTCAATATAAAATGTTGCTACCGGTACATAAATATGGGTAATTCATCCATTACTAACTACTGTGTTGAAATTGTATTTTTCAAGAGCGCTTGATAAATCAATCCCAGGGTGCCTCAGATCAAGACTGAACAACACAGCTACATCATAGAGTCCAGTATGTATAGTTATTGAGAACAGACCAGCAGAATTTACCTGATTCATTTTTCCCTGAAACAGGCCCATCAATAAAGAGAAGACAGCGTGAAATAGTTTGTGTGTGTCAGTCTCACCTGTAAGGGACAGGTGCAGTGGGATGGAACTGAGTGCTTTGCGTTTGTTGGTTTGGGTTTGGCGTGAAAAGTCCTCCACCATCAGCTGCACAGAGTATTGGCCAGCGGACGATTTGCCATTGTACAACAGCGTACACGTCTCCTATGAAGTAGCAATTAAAACAAATTCAACAACATTTATTTGAAAACAATTGTTCTTTGTTTCCCACAGAGCACATGCCTGAAGCCGAAAGCCTAACCCTCAAAAGAAACAAGTCCAACAAATAACTCTAAATTGGTTTAACCTCCCCGCACATTTAGATGGTGTATGATGCATCCATAATGACCGATTAATGTTTCATATTTCTCTGTATAGGAATTAAATCCAACACGGTTCTCTTTCTTGCACCTTTTCTTGGCGGTTTGGGGCATCTTAATAGTCACTGCTGTGTGGACTAACACAAAGACACAAATAAGTTAAGACTCACCTCCTCCATCTTCAGAAAGTTGTACTGGGGGCAGTCAAGGCATTCTCCAAGGTCAGCCTGGGCAAAGCGACAGAGCACTGTGTCCCCATCCAGGTCCTTCACCGTCAGTGGGAAGTGATGTGGGCAGTTCATACGAGCCCTGACACAAGAATACACACTCAGTTAATATCATATGTTTTTCTCCCCACTTTATTATATATATATTTTCCTCCTGGCAGCTTCATTAAATAGTACCCGCAAAACACCAGTCTCAACGTCAACAGTGAAGAGGCGACTTCGGGATGCTGGCCTTCTAGGCAGAGTTCCTCTGTCCAGTGTCTGTGTTCTTTTGCCCATCTTAATATTTTATTTTTATTGGCCAGTCTGAGATGTCTTTTTCTTTGCAACTCTGCCTAGAAGGCCAGCATCCCGGAGTCGCCTCTTCACTGTTGACGTTGAGACTGGTGTTTTGCGGGTACTATTTAATGAAGCTGCCAGTTGAGGACTTTTGAGGCATCTGTTTCTCAAACTAGACACTCTAATGTACTTGTCCTCTTGCTCAGTTGTGCCCCGGGGCCTCCCACTCCTCTTTCTATTCTGGTTAGCGCCAGTTTGTGCTGTTTTGAGAAAGGAGTAGTACACAGCGTTGTACGAGATCTTCAGTTTCTTGGCAATTTTTCGCATGGAATAGCCTTAATTTCTCAGAACAAGAATAGACTGACAAGTTTCAGAATGAAGTTCTTTGTTTCTGGCCATTTTGAGCCTGTAATCGAACCCGCAAATGCTGATGCTCCAGATACTCAACTAGTCTAAAGAAGGCCAGTTTTATTGCTTCTTTAATCAGAACAACAGTTTTCAGCTGTGCTAACATAATTGCAAACGAGTTTTCTAATGATTAATTAGCCTTTTAAAATGATAAACTTGGATTAGCTAACACAACGTGCCATTGGAACACAGGAGTGATGGTTGCTGATAAAGGACTGGGACCCTGTTTTGAGAGACTTGAAGAGGCTGTAGCGGAACCGAAGAGCTTGACAA
Source organism: Salmo trutta (assembly GCF_901001165.1). Lineage (NCBI taxonomy): Eukaryota > Metazoa > Chordata > Actinopteri > Salmoniformes > Salmonidae > Salmo > Salmo trutta. Next base: position 6,895,189 of record NC_042985.1, read on the forward strand.
TTGGGATGAGATACAGAGGAGAAAGAAAAAAGTATGGAAAGGAAGAATGGTGCTGAGGAAGGAAGGAAGGAAGGAAGGAAGGAAGGAGAAAATGAAAGAGGAGAGAAAGGGAGAGAAGGACAAAGAGGAGAGAAAAGGGTCAAAATGTATCAGTCATCATGACCAAATAAATCCCACTACATATCAACAGTCAAAACCGTGAGAATGTGTAGACTAGAGTAAACAGAGTAATGTTTCTATGTGCAGTACAAGACTCAGGTCCAGGTTACAGTGAGTTGAGTTACCTGAGAGGAGGAGGCAGGCTGCAGTAAGGGGGCTGGTTTAGTCTCAATGGGTTAGACTGGTTGGAGGGTCCAGCCCACAAGAACAGAAACACATTCACGTTGGACCTAATTCACAGTTACAGGGGAGTCAAATAAATATGTTTGTTTTTCACTTTTCCTGAAATGGTGTGACATAACCTGCAAAATGGTTGCTTTATAACACATAGACATTTATATCACATATACAACATAATGCATATGATATAAAGTAAGAATGATCAGTCATGAAACTGCATTATACATTCATGTTCTGAATTGTGAGGACTGAGGAGGTCTAATGTCCAACTGCTTTAAAGTAAGTTTGTGTAACATTTTCACCACCATTATGAAACCAACTCATGAAACCTTACAGTCTTCAATGTTGCGGAAGCTAGCACTGAACATGTCCAGTCAGTGTGTATTGATTCTATAGATGTTCTACAAAAGCACATCAAATGGTCACGGTGTGATAATAATAACAGGTTTCTCAGCGAATCACATACCCCAAATTCACGTTGGCCCTGTAGTTGCTGGGAATGGTCCTCTGCCATTGGCGGACGCACCAGCCTGAGGCGGGCTTCTGTCCTGTGTAGGGTAACGAGGTGGTATGCACGACACAGTCTTCCCCTGTCTGACACACTCCGGAGAACGTAGGACAGGGAAGGGCAGAGATCACGGTGTAGTGGGCCCTCACCTGCCTAAGGTCAAAGGTGACGTGAGGTCAGGAGGTCATGTAATTAATTACATGGTAACAATGAGGAACTTGCTTTTTGGAATTCAGCACAATCATTGTCTACCTGTTATTGGTGCCTAAACCACACTGTTGTTATTGGCTATTTACCATTTTATCAAGTAAATTGAAACAAACAAAAACAATGAAAACAACAGGTAAATCGCAGAGACTGTAAAATACCAGTGTAGTAAGTAACCTGGAGGGGCTGTGTGTTTACAGCTGGGAGGTAGAGCAAGAACCAATCGACATGGATTTGTAATTCATTTGAATACTGCGCACATGTGCATCGTAACATAGAAAGCCTATCATTATCGCAGTGCATATTTTAGGTCAATCCTGAAATTCCTTATACACAGTGTTAAAAGCTGACAGCATTGGTAATTAACAATGTGTAACCTCACCATATTTCCTCCACTCTTCTCTAGAGGGACAACATTGACCACTGCACCCAGAGTGGTGGCCTCACAGACAGGGTAGGGCAGGAGCAGGCCTAGGGCCACAACCAGGTGCCCCAGAAAAACTCGGATCAACATCAGAGCTTTTCACACAGGGCTGTGTGTCGAAGGAAGCTTGGGCCTCTGGAGACAGAAATGGAGGCCCGTTAGAAGGCAATCACGAACATGAAACACAGACAAACACACTCACTCTTATTTTACAAAACAGGATCAATATTGAGACAATGACCAAACATTTGTAAATGTGCTAGTAGTAACACAACTTCAATTATTGTAGTCTTTGTAAAAGTCAACAGGACATCAACACATCAAGGTTAGAATGTTATGAATGTGGACATCCCTGTTGTTTTTGCATAACGTCTCATTATTTTCCAAAGTTCCAACACACATGGTTATGGAGACTTCTCTGTCAATAACAGCTAGTTTTCAGATTTCCCCTCCCCGCTCAGACCACTGCCATACAGTCCTTGCTTGAGAAATATTTTTCTGATAAAAAGCATTTTTTGCTTTTAATGGATAATCTATTACAGTAAGGTACCAAATGTTACCCAGAAATGTGATATTGATATTAAAACGACTGCATTGGGCCTTTAAGGAGTAATTCCAAGCCTGAGGAATTTCAAGATTAACCTAATTTACCCTCATTGGGTTTCAGTGTTACAGGGTGAAAACTATGACCTGTTCATTTGTATGTGGGGATGGTGTGCAAAGAAAATCTATTCTAAGAATTCAGTTTTAAAAGTTACAAACACTGTACTGTATAACTTCTAAATATGCTGATCTTATTGACTGTCAGTCATTTCATCCATAGCTCCATCAATGAATGAGATCTTACATTTCTCCAGCCCTATCCCTCTGCTTTATAGAAAACCAAGTGGTGGGGCTGCAATTGACTGACAGACTAATTAGGCCTTGCTCAAGGGCACATCAGATTCCTGAAAGTCTATGGGAGATTCCATACACCTTGTGTCCTCTCTCCTCGTTTCTTTATCAAAAGCGATTGGATGAGAAAGCCAGATGTCCTGCCCCTTTGACATTCTCCTCCAATGGGTTTTGAGAAGGAAATGAGGAGAGAGGACGCAAGGTGTATGCAATTGAAATCTTCCCCAAGGCTGCGTTTTCACAGACAGCCAAACTTTGATCTTTTGCCCAATTATTGGTCTTTTGGACAATTATTGGTATTTTGACCAATCAGATCAGATCAGATCTTTTACCAATAATTGGGTAAAAATTGTTGAATTGGACTGCCTGTGTAAACTAAGCTACAGGACTGTTTCACCAGCACAGACTGGAATATGTTCCGGGATTCATCCGATGGTATTGAGGAGTTTATCACATCAGTCACCGGCTTCGTTAATAAGTGCATCGACGACCTTGTCGTCCCCACAGTGACCGTACGTACATATCCCAACCAGAAGCCATGGATTACAGGCAACATCCTCATTGAGCTAAAGGCTAGAGCTGCCGCTTTCAAAGAGCAGGACACTAATCCGGACGCTTATAAGAAATCCCTCTACGTTTTCCGATGAGCCATCAAACAGTCAAAACATCAATAGAGGACTAAGATCGAATCCTACTACACCGGCTCTGACACTCGTCGGATGTGGCAGGGCTTACAAACTATCACAGGGTACAAAGGGAAACCCAGGGACGCTTCCCAGGAACGTGAGCCTACCAGACAAGCTAAATGCCTTTTATGCTCACTTCGAGGCAACCAACATTGAACCATGCATGAGAGCACCAGCTGTTCCGGATGACTGGGTGATCACGCTCTCCATAGCCGATGATAGAAAATACCTTTCAACAGGTTAACATTCACAAGGCTGCAGGGCCAGACTGATTACCAGGATGCGTACTCTGAGCATGTGCTGACCAGCTGGAAAGTGTCTTCAATTACATTTTCAACCTTTCCCTGACCCAGTCTGTAATACCTACGTGCTTCAAGCAGAAAACTATAGTCCCTATGCCCAAGAATGCCAAGTTAATCTGCCTAAATGATTATCGCTCCATAGGACTCACATCTGTAGCCAAGAAATGCTTTGAAAAGCTGGTTATGGCTCACATCAACACCATCATCTCAGACACCCTGGACTCACACCAATTTGCATACTGCCCCAACAGATCCACAGATGACACAATTTCTATTGCACTCAACAATGCCCTCTCCACTTGGACAAGAGGAACACTTACGTGAGAATGCTGTTCACTGACTATTGCGCAGTGTTCAACACCATAATGCCCTCCAAGCTCATCACTAAGCTCAGGACCCTGGGACTGAACACCTCCCTATGCAACTGGATCCTGAACTTCCTTATTGTCCGCCCCCAGGTGGTGAGTGCAGGCAACAACCCATCTGCCACACTGACCTTCAACACGAGGGCCCCTCAGGGGTGCGTGCTCAGTTCCCTCCTGTACTCCCTGTTCCCCCATGACTCCACGACTGTGTGGTTGCGCACGACTCCAACATCATCATTAAGTTTGTTGACGACACAACGGTGGTTGGCCTGATCACCAAAGACGATGAAACAGCCTATAGGGAGGTCAGTGACATAGCAGTGTGGTGCCAGGACAACAACCAAGTTAGTTAAATAGACCCCCTGCATTGAACCCTTTTGCATGAACTCCTGACTCATCACATATGCTGCTGCTGTTTATTATCTATCCTGTTGCCTAGTTACTATATTCCTACCAATATGTACATATTTGTATTTTGTATTTATTAGTGATCCCCTTTAGTTCCTGCCAAGGCAGCAGCTACTCTTTCTGGGGTTTATTATGGATCCCCATTAGTTCCTGCCAAGGCAGCAGCTACTCTTCCTGGGGTTTATTATGGATCCCCATTAGTTCTTGCCAAGGCAGCAGCTACTCTTCCTGGGGTTTATTATGGATCCCCATTAGTTCTTGCCAAGGCAGCAGCTACTCTTCCTGGGGTTTATTATGGATCCCCATTAGTTCCTGCCAAGGCAGCAGCTACTCTTCCTGGGGTTTATTATGGATCCCCATTAGTTCCTGCCAAGGCAGCAGCTACTCTTCCTGGGGTTGATTATGGATCCCCATTAGTTCCTGCCAAGGCAGCAGCTACTCTTCCTGGGGTTGATTATGGATCCCCATTAGTTCCTGCCAAGGCAGCAGCTACTCTTCTTGGGGTCCAAACACATTAAGGCACTTACATTACATATAAAACAAAAGATAAAACAGTACATCATATAACATTATTACACCACTACATATCTATAATACAAAATGTACAGTACCACCATACAACAATATTACAACGTACGTGTGTGTAAAGTGTGTGTGCTAGCGTTTGTGTGCTTATACGAGTGTCTGTACCTTTGTGTGTGTCTCTTCACAGTCCCCGCTATTCCATAAGCTGTATTTTTATCAGTTTTTTTACATCTGATTCTACTGCTTGCATCAGTTACCTGCTGTGGAATAGAGTTCCATGTAATCATGGCTCTATGTAGTACTGTGTGCCTCCCATAGTCTGTTCTGGACTTGGGGATTATGAAGAGACCTCTGGTGGCATGTCTTGTGGGGTATGTATGGGTGTTTGAGCTGTGTGCTAGTAGTTTAAACAGACAGCTCGGTGCATTCAGCTTGTCAACACTGTCAGCTTGTCTCTCCTCCACTTGGATCCATGAGAGATTGACATGCATATCTTTCATTTTAGCTCTCCGTGTATATTTAAGGGCCAGCAGTGCGTGCCACAAAGTTCCTCTTTGTGGCTCCTGACCACACGACTGATCAGCAGTCCAGGTGCGGCAAAACTAGGGCCTGTAGGACCTGCCTTGTTGATAGTGTTGTTAAGGCCGCGCTTTATTATGGACAAACTTCTCCCTCATCTTAGCTTCTGTATGAATATGTTTTGACCATGACAGTTCACCATCCAGGGTTACTCCAAGTAGTTTAGTCACCTCAATTTACTCAATTTCCACATTATTAATTACAAGATTTAGTGGAGGTTTAGGGTTTAATGAATGATTTTTCCCAAATACAGTACTTTTAGAACTATTTAGGACTAACATATTCCTTGCCACCCATTCTGAAACGAACTGCAGCTCTTTGTTAAGTGTTGCAGTCATTTCAGTCGCTGTAGTAGCTGACGTATATAGTGTTGAGTCATCTGCATACATAGACACACTGGCTTTACCCAGTGGCATGTCGTTAGTACAGATTGAAAAAGTAAGGGGTCTAGACAGCAGCCCTGGGGAATTCCTGATTCTACCTGGATTATGTTGGAGAGGCTTCCATTAAAGAACACCCTCTGTGTTCTGTTAGACAGGTAACTCTTTATCCACAATATAGCAGGGGGTGTAAAGCCATAACACATACGTTTTTTCCAGCAGCAGACTATGACCGATAATGTCAAAAGCTGCCCTGAAGTCTAACAAAATAGCCCCCACAATATTTTTATCATCAATTTCTCTGCCAATCATTAGTCATTTGTTTAAGTGCTGTGCATGTTGAATGTCCTTTCCTATAAGTGTGCTGAAAGTCTGTTGTCAATTTGGTTATTGTAAAATATCATTAGATCTGGTCAAACACAATTTTTCCCAAAAGTTTACTGTTTGGTAACAGGCTGATTGGTCAGCTATTTGAGCAAGTAAAGGGGGCTTTACTATTCTTAGGTAGCGGAATGACTATTGCTTCTCTCCCGGCCTGAGGGCACACACTTTCTAGTAGGCATATTTACCTCAACTACCTCGTACCCCTGCACATCGACTCAGTACTTACCCCGTGTAAATAGCCAAGTTATTATTACTCATTATGTATATATTCCTTGTTTTTATTTTTCTATTATTTCTCTATTTTTCTCTCTGCGTTGTTAGGAAGGTCCCGTAAGTAAGCATTTCACTTTTAGTCCACACTTGTTTATAAAGCATGTGAGAAATAACATTTGATTTGATTTAAACGCAGTCTGAGTAAGGAAATAAATGACCTGTTAAACGCCACTTCAAGGGACTTGATGGTAAGTTGGTAAAGATACATTGAATTAGGGAATCTCAGAGAAGGAGTGCTGGTCTAGGATCAGATCCCCATCTTATTTATTATGATCTAAATCCAAGATCAGACAGCTATACTACAAAGGAGGATCAATAAGTTAGCCAGCTAAATTGCCTAAATATTCTGAAATAACTTGACATTTTTTGTAACATATGCTTCAAATGGGCATGGACTAATTGACAACACAAAATACATTTAAGTTTAGCGTAGTTACCCAGAAAATCTAGTTCTGTCTAGTTGTTTATCAAAGTTAGCTGCTTAACTCATTGTGTTTTGTAGTATACCTCTCAGCTCTCCTACTCCAGGAGCCTTTGTGAATACGGGCCCAGGTGTGGAGGTCACAGAAGTTTGAGCAGGCTTTTGTTCCAGCACAACATATCTGACCAGTGGTCAAGTACCTGACAACCACCAGGCCCTGAACTTTGTAAGCTGACCAGGAAGAATTCAGCACCCCAACAATGACTGGAGAGAACATTGTTGTGCATAGTTACATTATGTTCCCTTAGAGGCAATCTGCAATTGCTATATACATTTTTGTACTTTTAAATTAACACATTGATTCTTGAATATTACTTATAAATGCATCATGTTAGTTCAACCGTCTTACCCCATCAGAACCAATAAGCTTGTTTTACCCCTTTATTTCTAAAAACAAGTGAATTTAAACACTATAGCTTCATAATATGGTTAAAATTATATATCATAGCTGGTCAGTCTTCACATTCATAGCCATCTATGAATTTGAGTGGTTACATTTTCAGTCCCATCCCTCAGCTATTTACCAGTCATTGGTGGGGTGGCAACTTTGTTAATGGTTGAAATGCATATTTCCCTTTAAGAAGAACTCAGGCACTGAGCATATACCATTGACAGTCCACCCCTTTTCTAAACACCAGGACATGTTAGAAAATGTATGGAATCCAGATGTTTTGACCATTGGTCTAAAAGGTCTGTGCCAAGTATGAAGAAAATTCACAGGCTGCGTTTATACCGGCAGCCCAATTCAGATCTTTAGACAATTATTTATTTCTACCGCCCCATATCTGATGTGATATGGGTCACAACTTAGTGTGGACAGTCAGAAAAACAAATCACAATTGGGTTCTCAGGGTCACAGTGTAAACACAGCCATAGAAGCTCAAATCCCATAACAAACATCGTCACAACCAAAAAGTATAATGTTTATCAGAGGCCCAACCTCAAGAGCAAAAGAGACATTTTATCTGATTTAAAAGTAATCATTCAGGAATCTGTCGCTTCCCTCCAATACCAACCTTAATCACTCAACCAAGGGTGTCTTGGTATTCAGACGGACAGCTGTCTGCAACGAGTTGAGTGGTCCGATAGGAAGTTCAAGCTACATCTCAGCTTTCACATTACCTAGTACATTGCTGGGAAAGCACTTGAGATTGAAAATTATGCTAAACTGGCTGGACCAGTGGCACTGACTACATTACAATGAGTGACGTATTTTCAGCACAAACTGAAACTCAGCCAAGTAAATTGCATTTTGTAGTCTTTAATTATGGCTTAAGCAACATGCCTACTAGGATGATATCCAGCAGGACTAGAACAAATGGTTTGAGGAGTAACATTATGGACTGGTTTCTAGACAGATTAAAAGGAATATGTCAGATATTACAAAAATTGTTTCCTTAAGGGAACACTTAAACACATCCTAGATCTGAATGAATGAAATAATCTTATTAAATACTTTTTTCTTTACATAGTTGAATGTGCTGACAACAAAATCACACAAAAATAATCAATGGAAATCGAATTTATCAACACATGGAGGTCTGGATTTGGAGTCACACTCAAAATTAAAGTGGAAAACCACACTACAGGCTGATCCAACTTTGATGTAATGTCCTTAAATCAAGTCAAAATGAGGCTCAGTAGTGTGTGTGGCCTCCATGTGCCTGTATGACCTCCCTACAATGCCTGGGCATGCTCCTGATGAGGTGGCAGACGGTCTCCTGAGGGATCTCCTCCCAGACCTGGACTAAAGCATCTGCCAACTCCTAGACAGTCTGTGGTGCAACGTGGCGTTGGTGGATGGAGCGAGACATGATGTCCCAGATGTGCTCAATTGGATTCAGGTCTGGGGAACGGGCGGGCCAGTCCATAGCATCAATGCCTTCCTCTTGTAGGAACTACTGACACACTCCAGACACATGAGGTCTAGCATTGTCTTGCATTAGGAGGAACCCAGGGCCAACCGCACCATCATATGGTCTCACAAGGGGTCTGAGGATCTCATCTCGGTACCTAATGGCAGTCAGGCTACCTCTGGCGAGCACATGGAGGGCTGTGCGGCCCCCCAAAGAAATGCCACCCCACACCATGACTGACTCACCGCCAAACCGGTCATGCTGGAGGATGTTGCAGGCAGCAGAACGTTCTCCACGGCATCTCCAGACTCTGTCACGTCTGTCACGTGCTCAGTGTGAACCTGCTTTCATCTGTGAAGAGCGCAGGGCGCCAGTGGCGAATTTTCCAATCTTGGTGTTCTCTGGCAAATGCCAAACGTCCTGCACGGTGTTGGGCTGTAAGCACAACCCCCACCTGTGGACGTCGGGCCCTCATGGAGTCTGTTTCTGACCATTTGAGCAGACACATGCACATTTGTGGCCTGCTGGAGGTCATTTTGCAGGGCTCTGGCAGTGCTTCTCCTTGCACAAAGGCGGAGGTAGCGGTCCTGCTGCAGGGTTGTTGGCCTCCTACGGCCTCCTCCACGTCTCCTGATGTACTGGCCTGTCTCCTGGTAGCGCCTCCATGCTCTGGACACTACGCTTACAGACACAGCAAACCTTCTTGCCACAGCTCGCATTGATGTGCCATCCTGGATGAGCTGCACTACCTGAGCCACTTGTGTGGGTTGTAGACTCCGTCTCATGCTACCACTAGAGTGAAAGCACCGCCAGCATTCAAAAGTGACCAAAACATCAGCCAGGAAGCATAGGAACTGAGAAGTGGTCTGTGGTCCCCACCTGCAGAACCACTCCTTTATTGGGGGTGTCTTGCTAATTGCCTATAATTTTCAAGCGTTGTCTATTCCATTTGCACAACAGCATGTGAAAATTATTGTCAATCAGTGTTGCTTCCTAAGTGGACAGTTTGATTTCACAGAAGTGTGATTGACTTGGAGTTACATTGTGTTGTTTAAGTGTTCCCTTTATTTTTTTGAGCAGTGTAGTTTATGGACAGTGACTGCAATCCACACTTGGTTTTAATAAACTAGCCACTACCAACAAATATTAGCATATTTGTACCAAATCCCTTGTAACGCAATCACCCACATTTAGCATGTTTTAAATTTCATGCCCAAATCTAAAAATGGGGAGATTTATGCAACATTAACAAGTGAGCCAGAGGAAGACCTAGAACATAAAGCAGCTTCATGAACCTTTAGACAACCCACTCCTGGCTTAATGAAACATTCAGGACAGAACACAGGTTCACTGAGGAAAGAGTTTAATTGGTGAAACTGTTAAATCATTATTTCCTGAGGAATGTTCAGAATTGTTAGTTTAGTGGTCTAGGAAAAACAACTTCAAAGGGCTGATGAGTAAAAAAGCTGTACCGAGCCTGACCGTTGTGTGTTCGTTCCCCTGACCAAATTTACAGTGCGGCAAGTAACAAAAGTAGCATTGCATCAGTACTGGATTTACAATTGAAACCACTCATTGAGTCAAGACAAAAATACAGTAAATCAGTCAATCCAGGCCTATAGTGGCGAGGCGTTCGTGTTGAGGGGGGGGGGGGTCCCATTTTGGGGTCAGGAGAGTTGGTCCCTTGGGCCCCCAGTGGTGGTTGTTGCACAACTGTCATGGTTTCCTGCGGGGAGGGTTGAACATCTGGTCCCTCTTTACTGGCCGTTCTTCACATTCAGCATCTTCTCCTGTGGAGGGGCAACGCAACATATGAAGAGGAAACCGAAAAACAACATTAAAAGGCAAGGGAACTTAATTGTCAAAGTTTGACCTGCAGGACTCGACTGAATTTCCAGCATTACTTTGTTCCAAACAAGTCTTAAAAATGTTAAGATAGGTCAATAGTTCTTGCTGTTCCTACATGGATTTTCTTCACATGTGCACCATACTACTCCTGATACTTTACAGGTCATTCAGAAATATTTACAACCCCAGTGCTCCAGTCTCACCTTGATCATGGTCTCCAGCTTGATGGCGTCGGCGGCAAACTTGCGGATGCCGTCAGAAAGCTTCTCCACGGCCATGCGGTCCTCGTTGTGTTGCCAGCGGAATTCTTTCTCATCCAGGTGAACCTTCTCCAAATCACAGGCCTTGGCTAAACGGGACAAAGTGAGAGATGTAAAGAATTGCCATTACAGTTTATTCATCCTTGGTCCAATGTGATTACGTAGTTCCCATCCCCAGGCTTTTGAAGGACTGGTAGTATGGCTGCAATCAACCAGAATGCTTATGGTTTTACCTATAGAGGACCTCATATCCCCTCAATGGTTTCAGGTGTTTATTGAAGGAAACAATGTATGCATTGGGATGCAGGATAAATATACCCTTTTTCAATGCAGACCTGGCCCAGGGGAAGAGACACAAGCATCCATTTAAAAATACAAGGAGCCTCAAAAGATGAACCAGACATTGAACTACACAGGAGTTCCTAAATACAAAGCAATGAATTTGTTTTGCCCTGTAGGTTTGTGAACCATTATTGCCCGAGGTTGAAATTGTTGAGACTAAGACAACATGGTTACGAGACACATTCCTACTCATAAGAGACTGCATAGCCAATGTTGAAGGGGCCTCAGCAAGTTCTCCTTAGGAGGGTCTAACAAACTTGGTCTTTAACCTGCTAGTGAGTAACAGTAACCTACGGGGCTCAGATTATACCTCAAGGGGTCTTCCAAGCAGACATGCTTTACCAGGTTTCCTTGAACTGCATGACTGTTCCGACCAATTCAAATGATGTTCTTAAAATGAAGTTTAATTCAGCGGAACTCAACTTTTAAAAGTCACCAAAATATTTGGCTTGAATTAGTGTTTATTCATACAGTACATGGTTACCCTCTGCTTTATTACAGAGGAAACATTGTGTCTGGTTCATGACACACGCATCCCTCCCATCAGCCCCTTGTTCCCCCCCCCCCCCCCCCCCAATCAGCCCCTTGTTCCCCTCCCATCAGCCCCTTGTTCCCCTCCCATCAGCCCCTTGTTCCCCTCCCATCAGCCCCTTGTTCCCCTGTCTGGCACTTTGAGCAGGTTAACATTCAAAACAAAGCCAGAGTGGGAGAATGCAGATTACATTCACAGTACTGTGTAGGAGTCCTGAAGATACGACCTAGAGTTGAAGTGTAAGGGAAGAGAGCTTCTTCCATGTGCTTAAATAACATGTAACCCTCTGTCAAACCATAATACAACATTGATAGTATATTTACTGCATCACTGAACCCATATGATGCAGTGAGATTTCCTTTAGAATATGAACCCATGTTAACACCTGCATGGACCAGACCTGAGATGAAACACCATTTGAAACCCTTCAAATACTTTGAGTTCGCACTACACCGCCTTGGGGGCAATATGGGCAGGATTTGCAGTTAAGACTATTCTATTGGTTCATTAAGCCAGGCAAACACAATCAAGCACAGATTACATATTTGAAACCAGGCCTGACAATAGAAAAATCATTATCTGTGCCCAAGAAAGTAAAGATGACTAAATGACTACCGCCCCGTAGCACTCACATCAGTAGCAATGAAGTACTTTGAAAAGGCCAGTCATGGCTCACGTCAGTCATCCCAGAAACACTAGACCAGGGATGGGCAAACTTTGGCCTGGGGGCCAAAGTCGGGATTTTGAGATTGAGGGCTGCATTTTTTGGGGGACCAATGGTCTGTTAAAAAATCTATTTGTGGGGGCCTCTCGAGTGGCGCAGCAGTCTAAGGCACTGCGTTGCAGAGCTCGAGGCGTCACTACAGACCTGGGTTTGATCCCAAGCCCTGTCACAGGTGGCCGTGACTAGGAGACCCATGAGGCGGCACACAAGTGGCCCAGCGTCGTCCAGGTTAGGCAGGTCGAGATTCCCTTGTCCCATCATGCTCTAGCGACTCCTGTGGCAGGCTGGGCACATGCACGCTGACAGTCACCAGGAGTACGGCATTTCCTCTGACACACTGATGTGGCTGGCTTCTGGTTTAAGCGGGCATTGTGTAGCGGGCATTGTGTAGCGGGCATTGTGTAGCGGGCATTGTGTAGCGGGCATTGTGTGAAGAAGCCGCGTGGCTGGGCTTCAGAGGACGCACAGCTCTCAACCGTCGCCTTGCGAGTCCGTATGGGAGTTGCAGTGATGGGACAAGACCAACTACCAATTGGATACCACGAAATTGGGGAGAAGGTTATATTAAAAAAAAAAAATATTAAAAAAGTGCCCGCACTTTGCCCCAGAAATACTCACATACCACCAACAGATTACGCAATCTATCGCACTTCACACTGCCCTTGAAAAACCTGGTCAAAAGGAACACCTATGTGAGAATGCTGTTCATTGACTACAGCTCAGAGTTGAACACCATAGTGCCCACAAAGCTCGTCACTAAGCTAAGGATCCTGGGACTAAACACCTCCCTCTGCAACTGGATCCAGGACCTCCAGGTGGCCATGGTAGGCAACACATCTGCCACACTGATCCTCAACACAGGGACCCCTCAGCGGTGTGTTCTTAGTCCTGTACTCCCTGTTCACCCATGACTACTTGGCCAAGCACGACTCCAACACCATTAAGTTTGCTGAGGTCAGACCTGGCCATGTGGTGCCAGGAAAACAACCTCTCCCTCAACATGCTCAAGACAAAGGAGATGATTGTGGACAGGAGAAAGGACCGGGCACACACCCGTTCTCATCGACAGGGCTGTAGTGGAGCAGGTTGAGAGCACCAAATTATCATGGCCCAGACACCAAGACAGTTGTGAAGAGGGCACGACAACACCTTTTCCCCCCACTGAGGTGACTGAAGATTTGGCATGGGTCCCCAGATCCTCAAAGTTCTAGAGCATCCTGACCGGTTGCGTCACCGCCTGCTATCTCAACTGCTCGGCATCCAATCATAAGGCGCTACAGAGGGTATTGCGTATGGCCCAGTACGTCACTGGGGCCAAGCTTCCTGCCATCCAGGATCTATACACTAGGTGGTGTCAGATGAAGCCCCCCCCCCCAAAAAAAAGTCAGACTCCAGTCAGTCATTCTCATTGCTACCGCACAGCAAGCAGTACAGGGGAACCAAGTCTAGGTCCAAAAGGCTCCTTAACAGCTTCTACCAAGCCGTAAGACTGCTGAACAAACAAATGGCCACCAGAACCATTTACATAGACTAACCCGTACCCCCACACATTGCTTCAGTACAGGTACCTCCTGTATATAGCCTCATTGTCATTTTATTTAGTAAATATTCTCTTAACTGCATTGTTGGTTAGAGGCTTATAAGTAAGCATTTCACAGTAAGGTCTACACCTGCTGTATGCAGCACATGTGACAAACACAATGTGATATCATGTTCATGCCCAACTGTTCCAGGGAGCTCATACTAGTGTCCTGTAAGAGGTAGCAATGAGTTGTTACCTTTCTGAACCGTGAGCATTGGCGTGACGGTGCTGTGGTCTTTGCTCAGCTCTCCCAGTAAGCTGGGGGAAATGGTAAGCAGGTCACAGCCGGCCAGGGCCTTGACCTCCCCAGTGTTCCTGAAGGAAGCTCCCATCACCACCGTGGTATAGTCATACTTCTTGTAGTGGTTGTAAATCTTGGTCACACTGATCACACCTGAGTGAAGAGAACAAAATAAAGATGTTTCTGTGTAATAAAGCCACTCCAGTACAGTAATGAAGTCAATAAATACAGCCAAGTCACCAGGTATCTTATTTATACTGATAATGTAAGGTCTGGGACTGTTGAGGCCAACACTCATGCTATCAAATGATGGATCAGTCAGCCCATACCTGGGTCCTCATGGGCCTCGTAGCTCTTCTGGGCAGTGTTCTCCTTGTACCAGTCCATGATGCGGCCCACAAAGGGTGAGATGAGGGTGACTTTGGCCTCGGCGCAGGCCACTGCCTGGGCGAAGGAGAACAGCAGGGTCATGTTGCAGTGGACCCCGTGCTTCTCCTCCAGCTCCCTGCAGGTACACACATTGACAGGCACAGCAAAGGACAGTAAACAGCAGAGCTTCACTGTGCTTCCATGGCTGTCAAAACCAACATTTTAAAAACCAATTGACACCAAAATCATTTCTAGGTTGGAGGTAAATTGACACAGAACATAGCAGGTAAATTGTTTAACCATTTGCGTCAAATTACAGTTGCCAAAACAGCACGTTTTGAAAACATTCCACTGTGTACCAACAGAACGCCTAACATTATCACATTTGTTTTTAGTCCACATTCCAAGACGTGCATATACACACAGCTACAGTATTCATTTCTTCAAAAGTTAACTGGATTTCACCTACCAGATAGGGTTAAATGCATAGAAAGGGCAAATCATTGACTGGGGAGTCTCGCACTACTCATTCCACTTAAGCCTAGTGGGCAAATTCCAGTTAAATAACTTTTGAAAAACTGGGCCCAGATGACAGGTGAAGAAATGCCCCTGTAAGGTAGATGACTCATATCCTTCCCTCCCCCTCCATCTCACACCTGCCAGCCTGGATGCCTTCCCATGTTGAGGAGAGCTTGATGAGAACACGGTCCTTCTTGATACCAGCCTCTTCGTACAAGGCAATGATCCGCAGGGCCCGAGCCACCATCTCATCCTTGTCGTACGAAAGCCTAATGTCGAGTGGGAGAGGTTGAGTTAATCTAAATATTAACGCTATGAACAATTACTATTTGCTAAAGCCGTGTTATGTGGACTCCACACCAGTCATTTGAGTCTGAGGCTCTGCTGTGAACTTGTGTTCAGTGAGCTAGAGTCAAGTTAAAGGCTCAATTTACTACCCTGATCTGTAAAGGCGCCAGGTTGCATTTGAGGCAACAAGTCCATTCATCAACTTCGTGGAATTGAGCATGTTTGTAAATGCAGTTTCACATGAACCATTCCCCTCCCCATAGAAATTGATAATGCCTACATGGCTATGTTCAGACATTTATATTAAACATAATTGATGAGTGGATGTTATTCTGATAGCTGGTGTCGACAGATACAAAGCACATGATGGACTTGTGGCCCGAGCGGCGCAGGGGGCTTTCCTGTACCTGGCGTCTACCTCCGTGGAGACCCTGCCTGGGATCTTCTTCAGGATCTCCAGGCCGAAGCTCACAAACAGCTTGTCCATGGTGTTGGTGACCTGCTCCTCCTCAGGTCTGATGGACAGAGGAACAGGATACTGGTGAGGTGCAATACCTCAAGCATAGCAAACATGTGATCATAGCTTTCAGCAGTAGACTACAGATTTATTAACCAAGTAATCACAGAGTAGACCAAACATTAGGAACACCAGCCATAGAGTTGCACCACCACCTCCTTTAACCCGTCTCCTCCCCTTCATCTACACTGATTGAAGTGGCTTAACAAGTGACAACACAGGATCATAGCTTTCACCTGGTCAGTCACAGAAAGAGCAGGTGTTGTTAATGTGTATATTTAAGCAGTAAAGCCCGGGGGGGTGGGGGGGGGTGTGTGTGGTATATGGCCAATATACACCACGGCTAAGGGCTGTTCTAATGCATGACAGTGTCTATACAGACCATAGCATATTGGCCAAATAACAAAGAGGTGCCTTACTGCGATTAAACTAACCAACGTAATTAGCACAGTAAAAAAAATTATATCCGTGGTACAGTCAGATATACCACGGCCGTCAACCAATCAGCATTCAGGGCTCAAACTACCCCGTTTATTATGTGCTGTAATAAGTGAATGAACATTTCAAGTTTCAGTATTCATGGTTCTCACCTCAGTTCTACTCAATTTGGCACCGATTAATATTCGAAAGGGCATTAAATGCTTGGAAATACAACATTCTAAACAAGGCAAATAATTAATAGGAAAGTCCAAAACTGATGTCTTCAGATGTACTTTAGTGGCTTGGAAATGTGTTCTTTTTTTATATTCTTGTGTAGTTTAGATTAAATGATTAGCACCCATTGCAAATGGACACCTCAAAGTTGTCAGTCTCCAAGACAATGTTCATAACAGGGTGAAGTGACCGTGAAACACATGTATAATTTGCAGGCATGTGCGAGGCAAGGCAGACTGATCAGCACCCTCAGGGCACCTGCATTGACAACACTTATCATGGGCAAACGCCTGGTTCTTTGTTCACTCAAAATCCCATTGTTTAAAGGGGAGGTCAGTTGAGTCACTGAACTACTTTACAAGTGTAGAAGCAGTGCAGAGTTGCATACATTTCAGAGTGCCCATCTTACCCGCCCTTGGCGATGCCGTATTTGATGGCCTGGTCGACTAGATGCTGGTAGGCGGCCATCTTGGCAGCAGCCAGGATGAGGGAGGGGTTGGTGGTGGCATCCTGGGGCTTGTACTCTTCAATGGCTGTTCAGAGAAGTGGGAGAGAGACAACATAAGTTAAGAACAGCTCACAACACTAGGTGTTCATATCCTCACTAGATCTACGCATGAAAAACGAGAAAGTGGCCATAGTACAGTGTCCATTGAGACACCGTAGTCAGTACCCTTCCTCAAAATAATCTGAATTAATCTGAGCAACATTAAGTGACAGATCTCTTAGTGACCTTTTTGCCGAGGCGATCTTAGTCACGCAATTTTACATTAACTGCTTGGTGCAGTATTTCAATGAAAAAGTGTCATTAGTTTAATGACAAATACTTTAAAGAAACCCTACTGTTGACCAATCACCTACAAGTGGGCGTAGACTTGGGCTGTGAATTTCAGCTGCCTCCAGAAAAAAAAATGAACATAAGCAGGAACTCAACCGAACTGTTTCATCTGGGAAGCATGGACGCCTTCAGTCCCAAGGTACATACAAGTCTTCATAGGACAACTTTATTCACCAATCTTATCCTGAGATGTTTAGCCGTGAAATAACTGCTATCAGCCCTGATAATTCAGTAAAAAGGTCCATTCATATATTGCTTAAGCCAATTTTCAATAAAGTCACTTATACAGGAGAGAACGTGCTGGACTGGTCAAGTGGCACTGGTCTCAACCAACAGTGACCTCTCCTGTACATACAAGCCAACTGCAGTTTCCAACTAAAGCAGAAGATTGGGAGTGAAGAGGAAAAACAGCCCATCTTCTACCTGCAACACTGCAGTAGAAGTTGAACACCCGATGTTCAAATTAAACATTCATGGTTAAATACCTTTAGCCTGTGAGGTAGCCTTGTAGTGAAGCATCTAATACAGAGTGCCTTACAGATTGTGACATTGGGGTAAGAGTGAAAATTTAAATGAAAAACCCAATTTCCTGTTCCTCAGACAGTGCAATTTATTTTACTAGGCAAGTCAGTTAAGAACAAATTCTTATTTGTCAATGACAGCCTAGGAACAGTGGGTCAACTGCCTTGTTCAGGGGCAGAATGACAGATTTTTACCTTGTCAGCTCAGAGATTCAATCTTGCAACCTTTTGGTTACTAGTCCAACGCTCTAACCACTAGGCTACCTGCCACCCCCTGCAATGCAAAAAGTTTATTTTCAAGTTACAATTGTTTTGCTTTTCCTACTTTCGACTGGAGGGCCTTTACTATAGCCTTGTTAGCCTAACATCAGGGTACTCTCCAGTTCTGATCAGTATACCCCCTCGTTGTGATATGCCATGTCAGCTACAGTGAGGGAGGTCTGTGGCGATGGGCTTTAGACCAGCTGGCCAAGCTTCTGCCACTGACAGGGAGTAGGCGACACAATGAAACAAAGGCCCCCTGTGTTTCTCTGGAAACTAAAACATTCTAGGCTCTCGCCATCTCATTCTGTTCAAATACCCTACTCTTTTAGCCAGTCCTTATGGCTGGATCTGTTACAGGCAGCGATTTGCAACCCATTCCCACAGCCACCCATGTTATCACCATTATGTATTACTGCCAGTGATTTAACAATCCAAAACAGCATATCCAAACAAGCCGTTTGGATGAACAGTACACACTGCTGGTAGCTGAATTATCTGTTGGAGGTCTTTTGAGAAAAAAACTTGATAACCAGGCAGTCAGAAAATAGTGTTTGTGGAAAACATGCAGACACTTCTCCATATCAAGAGCTTTAGATTCACTTTTCTGTCAAGACAGATTGTGTAACTGTTCAATGAGAGCTTGAGGTGTACCCCAGGGGGTCAGATATTTGGATTAGGCCTACACTTCACATACCTGGTAGTTATATAGAATTGATGTATTAATAAAACGCACCCAATTAGAAACTAGAGTTGCAGTGTCCTTTCACTACAGTTCAATGATTATGTGCCACATCTTCAATTACCACAGTGCAGTAATTGCACTGAGGTTACAAAAGTAGTTAATAACATGGCATATTAAAAGGGCAACTTCAGGCTAAAGTGTTGCTGCAATTTGCATACTCCTTTCCATTTGTTATGCACACCAGATGACTGCCATGCATAAACACTAGAGTGACCATGTGTTTCCCATGTGGTTAAGGAAGAGTACAGGGTTGCACTTTTAACCATGCACTGACATTTCACAGGGGTTGCTCGATTTGAACAAGCTTGTGCTTGCAACCAGTCAATATTTGATAGAAGATAACACGTGTGGGTTTTACAACATGTTAGGGAAGGTAAAGATGCCAAAAGTGTGTTCCTTAGAGAAAAGTTATGAGGCACTTATTTGTTTCTTTTAGTAATTCTCATAGCAGAAAATCTCGTCTGTTGGTGAGGTCTTTTCTTGAAGGAATAAGGCTTAGACATTTACGTCATTTAGCAGACGCTCTTATCCAGAGCGACTTACAAATTGGTGCATTCACCTTATGATATCCGAAATCAGTCCAGCCAGGTAAGCCTACACAGAGACCAACCCTAAGATAACACACTAACCAACCCCATTTGAACAAAAACAGCAACTGGCAAGATAAAGCATGTTCTGTGCCAATGTAATCTGCCGCATGAATCCCATTGAAGGATTAAATACACACCCTCCTCATCATTGGGATAACTGAGGAATTGTTCAACTTACTGAGCTGTTCACCACTCTGCATGCCAGCAAACGATTGTCAATGAGGCCACACTTAAAAGCCATCACGAATCAGCTTAACTTCATGTAGCTAAGGTAGACATGGTATTAGGCTTTGCAATACGGACAAACATCCATATATCACACACACACAATATCCCAGACAAGAGTTTAATTGAACTTGATCAAGTTTGAAAGTGATTGTTCCTGTTTTAATCCTGACATGACCCACTGGTAAAATGACTGTAGCACCATGAGAAGAGCAACATACAATACTAACTGGTGTGGTTCAACTGTCCTTCAGTATTGTAGTCAGGGTTTCAGTCTTCAAAACAGTTGACCAATGAATGCACTGCATCTCACAAGAGTTGGCCAGTGAGGTCCTTTCACAATGGGAATTGGCCAAGTGCACCCTTTCACAACATGAAATCAGCCTATGGCTACATCGAGGTTCCTCTCACCACAGTCTAAAAACTGAACTGCTGAGGCATGAAGCAAGGTCACAGATACCTTGGTCAATCTTCAGAATCAGAGTAGGCCATCTGAGTGACTGGTACTATAGATACATTATTCAGGTCTTCGTGCAACAGTGTATTTTCTAAAGAGAGCAAAAACATTGGAAAAAAACCCTGTCCTAAAGACCACTGAATTCAGGGATCAAAACCTGTGAAGCTCCAAAACCTTCACTTATCCTGAGAAGAAACATTCTGTGTAAACTGTAGCAGCATGTCATCAAAGCCTATCCACTTACAGTGTGCCCCACTTCAGCCTGGTTAACATTACCCTGTGGCAGGCAGACAGTTTCTGTCTTGTCATCCTGACTTGCAGAGCAAGCATGAGGAAATGTTTGGTTTACACCACAATGGAACTAACTAATGGGTTACATCATTCCTACTTCCTTATTCAAACGGAGGAGGAACCAGTTCTCTGAATCTGGGAGACAGTAATGTCAGTCAAGGGCTGTGAACATGTGATTTATACAAATGCTATGTAGCTAAACTACGCTGAATGTGGCATTTTAAATTGTCTTCTGCATTTAGTGTTATTTAACTAAATCCATTAGTGTCACGTGGGAGAACCAATGTTGACTAGTTGGGCGTGACAGCGTCAACGTGCCCTGACAGGAGTAAGTCATTATTTTAAAAATTGCAATTCCTGTTTGTTAGCTCACAATCAAAGTCTAAATTAAACACCTGCAAATAGAAATCCATAACTATATAGTTCTTCCCATAGTTAATTAACATTAGTGATCAAGTTGCAATGCATGAAACGTGCAAGAGCCGTGGTCATAACTAGCTAGCCACAAGTGCAGTAAGTTAATTATTAGCCAAACATGATACGACAGCTAGCAACATTCATTTAAAAGATAAAAACAGAAGTTTATCGGAATTAATATTCGAGCAGACTACGATAAGTAGATAACGTTAACGCAACTATAAACCTTTCAACATGTTATATCACTGTTCTAGCTAGCTAGCTACTGCCTGCCTGGCCTTGGCTAGTAGTGCATAGCGGTCAATCCAATCTGGTACCGTTGAAGTCTCCGGTGTCCGCCACGACCACGGTGTGTTTCTTCAGCTGTTCCAACGCCGACTCCATCTTTCGCCGTTTGTCTGGTGACACACTACACATGATGAAGAGAAACAAGAGAGCTTTTATATTCACAAAGCACGTGAGACAGACGGAATTTTGGATCGACGAAAGCGCGGTGTGGACGGCGGCGCTCGGGAAGCTGGAGAGACAGGGGCGCGCACGTTGGCTGTTTGAAATCGGTTTGAAGTAACAAGTTGCTCTCGTCCAATGGAGAACGATACTTTCTCTCACGCCTCGTACTGCTACTTGAATTGACCAATAGAATGACTTGTCGGGGAAGTAGTTCATAGACCTCTTGTGCATATTTAAGGTGCATGCATCAGGTGTTGTACACAGTATGTCGTTTTTCATTGCTCTGATTATGAAAACATACTAAAAGCAAAGAAACTCAAAGGAAAATACCAAGATTGTTGGTTGTGTCAAGAGGTTGTAGGCTCATGCACTTAATATTTGAATACATGAATATAATGTTGTACAAAGTCCATCTGTAATAGATAATGTAGGATGTAATATGTAATGAATGAACAAAATCTTACCTACATAACTTGATTAACTACATATTAGTTTACAATATTTAGCTAAGCTGAAGAACACATGACACTATTGAACAAGTCAGCCACGTACAGAAGTAATGGGGAACATTCAGTAAGACTATACAATTCTACAATTCCAAGTATGGAATGCAATTATCTACGTAAATCATACACGATAAAGTGGGTTACAGAAACAAATGAAAAAGCTAACATTTATAATAAAGATAACAATAATAAAAAACAACGTAACTATTTTACCTTGATAGATGTCTTTGTGTATGTATATTCAGGGTACATACAGGATATGACAAACAGTGTGTTGGACAGTATGTCCTTTTAGTTCATTGCTCTGATTAACAACCCATTTATATGCCTAACATTAGGCCTGGCAAAACATCTCAAACGAAAATACCAAGGGCCGGTTTCCCGAATACAGGTTAAACCTAGTTCTGGATTCCAAATCATTCTTGTTGGAGAGATTGTTGAAAGTATGTTATGGTCCAGGACTAGGCATAATCTGGATTTGTAAAAACAACCCCAAGAGTTTGGTCATGGCAATGAGTTAGTTGCAGGCTTATGCACTTGCTTTAGCGAGGGATTTGTGACTGTTCCAAAATTGGGCAGCAGGTAGCCTCGGGGTTAGAGGGTTGGGCCAGCAACTGAAAGGTCACTGGGTTGAATCCTGGAGCCGATGTAACCGATGTGAAATGGCTAGTTAGTTAGCGGTGGTGCGCGCTAATAGCGTTTCAATCGGTGACATCACTCGCTCTGAGACTTGAAGTAGGGTTTCCCCTTGCGTTGCAAGGGCCGTGGCTTTTGTGGCGCGATGGGTAACGGTGCTTCGTGGGGTGTCAGTTGTTGATGTGTGCAAGGGTCCCTGGTTCGAGCCCAGGTTGGGGCGAAGAGAGGGACGGAACCTACACTGTTACACCGACAAGGTGAAAAAAATCTGTTGCTGGGCCCTTGAGCAAGGCACTTAACCAAATTGCTCCAGGGGAGCTGGACAATGGTGACCCTGGCCATGACCCCACTCACTGAGGGTGTATTAGGGGCAGTTGGGATATACAACAAACATGTTTCCATTACACACTTGTGTGCAACAGGACAAATAAGACCCCCCCCCCAAAAAAGTCTTATTATTTAATTCTATCAATGTTGGCACAGAGTTTGAAAGCCCCCAGTATATCCACTTTAATGTCAAGTAACAACAACACATGATGATTATCATCTGGTAGATCTTGGTGTTAGAGCAGTGTCCTGAAAGAAAGCAACTAGTCTGTAGAAGAGATTTACAACACACAAAATTGTATGAATGAATGACAGCGATAGTCAGAGAAATTGTCTAAAGCACACGCAGATGGTACCAAGGTTAACATAAGATATGTCCTGTGCTGTTTGTCATTATCACATAAATGAACAGGAGTCCCTAATGCTAGCAGGGATCTGGGCTTTCCTCATTGCTCTGCAACTCAACCTTCTTATGAACAGTCCTCATATGTTTTTTCAAGGTTGTCATCTGACTGAAGCATTTTCCGCAACTGTCGCACCTAAACGGCTTTTCTCCCGTGTGAATGCGCTGGTGGCGTTTTAGGTCACTTACTGAAATAAAGCCCTTCTCACAGTCGGCACACCGATAGGGTCTTTCCCCTGTGTGTACCCTCATATGCTCATTCAGTCGGTTTCGCCTGAAGCTTTTGCCACAAACGCTGCACTGGTAGGGTTTCTCTCCTGTGTGAGTCCTCATGTGTGTCCCCAGGTCCCCCTTGCGGCTGAAGCACTTGCCACATTCTTTGCACCAATGTGGCCTCTCCCCTGTGTGAATTCTCTGATGCGTTTTTAAATGGTTCTTATTAGTAAACCTTTTCCTGCACACAGGGCACTTGTATGGTCTATCACCTGTGTGAGCCCTCATTGGTGCTTTCAGCTCACTGGTTGTCCCAGTGTCAAGAGGACTTTGTCCTTTCTTTGCCTGTGTATGTTTTGACTTTGACATGGTCTGAGAGTTATTGGTTGATTCTAATGCCCCGTAGTCCTCTCCATCATGATTGGTTTTGATCGGTTCTGTTGAGTTGGTGGGAAGGGAGTCTCTCTTGCTGTTCTTCCCAATTTGGTAAAGGTATGAGCTCTGGGGTGAGCCCTGATCACTGGCACTTTCCACACAGGGGGGAATGAATATGGACTCTGTGTCCTCTTGATCACTCCACTCCTGCTTAGAGGGAACCTCCTCTCCAGAGACAGAGACAGTGAGCTGCTGGAGGTCTGAAAGGAAAGATGGGGAAGTTACTTACCATTGAGATATATCAACACACTTCACTTTTACTTCTTCCCCTTAGCTCGCAACACATTTACAGACTAGACTCACACTAACATTACAGAGTGCAGTGAGAAGTAATCGCTATCTAATTGTGATGCCTGATTAGCTAGCTAATAACAACTGAGGTTCAGCACAGTTCAGCTGTCATTAACTTGTCGTCTGGTTGGCACAGTTGTCTAACTAGCTAGCTAATAATCATAATAATGTTTACAGAACCATAGGTTGCTGATTCATCTTACACACCTGCTCTTTGTGATTCTCTATCAGGTTTGAAACCGAAATCTAGCAACAGCTTCCGTAGATGGTCGTTCTCCACTTTTGATCTGGAGACTTCTTCCTGGTACGCTGTTATAGTCTTCTCCACTGCCCCAAATATATCCACAGCCGCCGCAGTTAATCGGGCAGTAAGAAACGCATTCAACGAATGTAGTTTAGACATTTTAGGTTGAATAAAGTAATAACATTGAGCCACGGCAAAGATTGGGGATATATCTGTTGAACAGGACTAGGACGTAAACAGAGAAAAGTAAGAACATTTTGTCGTAAAAAAGTCGTAAACACTGCCTCTGTTCTTTCATGGTTCAGTCATTGGCTGAAACGTCGTACCCGACATTGCACTGCCACCTGCTGTACTGGAGTAATAGCCGTTCTTAATATAGCTCAGTGCACATAGAAAGGACAGGGCAGAATGGGTATGGATGGATTGATTACATTTAGCACAGTGGTGCTCCATATATATATATATGCATCAGCAACTGCTAATGAAGCCACTGAAACCCTTAACAAAGAGTTGCAGTCTGTTTTGGAATGGATGGCCAATAATAAACTGGTCCTGAACATCTCTAAAATTAAGAGCATTGTATTTGGTACAAATCATTCCCTAAGTTCTAGACCTCAGCTGAATCTGGTAATGAATGGTGTGGCTGTTGAATAAGTTGAGGAGACTAAATTACTTGGTGTTGGCTAAGAGTTGAGGAGAGACTGACTGCATCACTTCTTCTTTTTATAAGAAACATTAATGTGTTGAAAATTCAAAATTGTTTGCATAGTCAACACACACACACACACACACACACACACACACACACACACACACACACACACACACACACACACACACACACACACACACACACACACACACACACACACTCCAGGGGTCTTTTCACAGTCCCCAAATCCAGAACAAATTCAAGAAAGTGTACAGTATTATATAGAGCCATTATTGCATGGACCTCCCTTCCTTTTCATATTGCGCAAATGAACAGCAAACCTGGTTTCAAAAAACAGATAAAGCAACACCTCACGGCACAACGCCTCTCTCCTATTTGACCTAGATAGTTTGTATGTATTGATATGTAGGCTATGTGTGCCATTTTTAAATCGATGTAGTTCTGTCCTTGTCTATTAATGTTCTGTATTATGTCATGTTTCATGTTCTGTGTGAACCCCAGGAAGAGTAGCTGCTGCTTTCACAACAGCTAATGGGGATCCTAATAAAATACCAAATACCATCTCTCCTCGGGACCCACAAACTTTTCACAATTTTGTTGTAGTTGTGAACTAGCTCACCTGATTCACCTATTGAAGGGCTTGATAATGAATCATTATAATTTGGGGGGTGCTTATATTTGTCCTGACATTTTTGTTGTTGTTGCATATCCCAAATCCCCGAGACACCCGCAGGGAGTGGGGTTATGAACAGGGTAACCATTGTGCAGCACCCCTGGAGCAATTAGGGTTAAGTGCCTTGCTCAACGGCAGAGCAACAGATTTTTTCACCTAATTAGTTGACAAGTTGAATCAGGGGTGCTAGCTCTGGAATAGATCAAATAAATGGAATGACTGGGGGTCGCCGAGGAGAGGTTGAGATCCGCTGATTTAGCAGACACTCTTATCCAGAGAGACTTACAGGACCAATTAGTGTTAAGTGCTTTGCTCAAGGGTATATCTACAGATTTTTCACCTAGTTTGATCGGGGATTCAAACCAGCAACCTTTCAGTTACTGACACAACGCTCTTAACTGTTAGGCTACCTGACGCCCTGGATCATGAACAGTCACTTTTCTACCACGTTTCTATCTACCACATTTCCATCTACCTGAGCAGAGTTTTGATGAAAAATAGGCTGTCATAATAACAGTCTCTTGTTAATCAAGACATATTTACTGAACAATGCGTCCTGCAACAAATATCCTTGGAGTGCAGATAGTTCACAAAAGTGGAGAAACTCCCTCTCTGCTCCCAAGTCGACAGACAGTCATTCATAAAACTAAAACATGTTTCAGATGTCCTGAGTAAGATTCTATCATAGGGACTCAGGGTGCTAGAAATGCAGTCTTGCTTTGTGCTATATAGAAACAACAGCAATGTGAGTTTTCATGTTGATCATTTTTTTATTGATACCAACATAAAGCAACGCCCGAAAGGTACAGACAGGTAAAGTTTAACTTTGAGATGAAAGTTACAAATGGGCAATGTATAAAAATAAGTGAATAAAAATTAACATTGAATGTGAACATTGAAACATCCAAACAATATTGCTGAAACATGCATTGCACTACACAGATTTCTCCCTGTGTATGTCCCATCTTGAGTTCTCATATCTTCTCTCATGGAACAGCACTTGCGGCAGATGTGTGTGTCATCATGTGTTTCTTCAGGGTTACATTGAGCCTAAAGCATTCGCCGCAATCATGACATCGATACGGTTTCTCTCCCGTGTGAGTCCTCATGTGCTCTGTCAGTTTTTCCTTTCGGTTGAAGCACTTCCCACAATCTTGGCACTGATGCTGTTTGCCTCCTGTGTGAACTTCTTGCATGTGGCGACTTAGATTTAGAACACCTAATCCACACACAGCACACCTGCACGATAACTTATTCCCTGTGTGACTCGCCATATGCGCTCTCAGGTTTCCTTGCAGTGCGTAGCATTTGCCACATTGCATACAGCTGTATGGTTTTGCTCCACTGTGGGATGTCATATGGTCTGTCAGGTGCTCCTTCCGCGTGTAGCATTTCCCACATACATTGCATTGATGCGGTCTCTCTCCTGTATGGAGCTTCTTGTGACGACTTAAGTGACTTGGAAATGTAAAGCATCTGGCACAGAAAGGGCACTTGTGTGGCTTCTCCCCTGTGTGTGTCCTCATGTGAAGTATCAGTCTCGTGTTTAGACCGAAGCGTTTGCCACATTCATGGCAGCAGAACGATTTCTCCCCTGTGTGAGTTAGCATATGCATCGTTAGGCTATTTTTGCGGTTGAAGCATTTACCACAGTCTTTGCACTCGTATGGTTTCTCACCCGTGTGAGTTCTCTTGTGGATTTCCAAATGACAAGGTCTGTCATAGGTTGCTGTGCACTCGGTACAACTGTAGAGCCTCTTCCTTGTGTGAAGCCTCAATGGCGCTTTCAACTCACTGGTTGTCTTGCCCTCGGTGCAGATGTAAGACCGTTGTCCTTTCTTTAACCGTGTTCTCTTAATTTTTAGAGGCTTTAACTGTGTGAGGGGAGTGTCACTGGTTGATTCTGATATTTTGTTGTCCTCTCCATCTGGATTCGTTTGGATCGGTTCTGCTACAATGGTGGGAAGGGAGTTCTTCAGAGTTTGGTAAAGTCGTGAGCGCTCAGGTGAGTCCTGATCACTGTTGCTTTCCACACAGGGGGAAATGAATATGGACTCGATGATCTCTTGATCGCTCCACTCCTCCTCACAGTGCTGCTGCTCAGAGGGAACCTCATCTCCAGAAACAGTGAGAGTGAGCTGCGGGGGTTCTGGAAAGAAAGATATGAAAGAACTTTCAAGAAAAATGTATACTTTTCAATAAATAATCACCCTCTGTGATTTGAGACTGTAATGACATCATTTATTAGCTAATGTTAGCATCATTACATACACAGCGTTATATTGGTGCTTTTATTAAGGCTGGTGTATTTGAGCCAGGTGCCCCATTCAAATCCCACGGCAAAGTCGGCACAAAACAAAAGTGATTAATTAGCACGTACAGTAGGATTCTGTGTTTTCACATGCAAACGTGATTGCTTTTGATAAAAACGCTTAATCTCACTTCCAAACTAGATTGAAAAGCCTAACATATTTAATGGAACAGAGATGTTGTATGTTTCCGGACAATGCACCATGCTGGCTTGTCGACAACATGACCGAGCGGCGCAGATTACTGTTCCATTTGAAAAGGGCGCTCCTCCCTCACCACTTTCGCCTGTTCACGTCACGGGCCATAGACCGGTGCCCAGCGGCTCAGCATAATCGAATCCGCTCAATGAGTGACGTTTTTAAAGGGCAATGACCCTGCTGACAGCGTTCCCAAACCCATAACCTTAACGTAGCAGGCGTAAAATAAACTAAATCCCATACAGTACATACTGGTATTGATAAGAATAAAAAAAAAAATCTGTGGATTTAAACGTGAGCTTGTCTGAGGTGTCGCTCGACGACAATTGCATTGGAGCGCTGCGATTGGTTGCCAAATATTCTGTGGCGGGACTTAGCGAAGGGTCAAAACGAGTGTGTAAATACACCAGTGTTGCCAAAAGCAGCTAATGGCAAGCTTGTTGATCGTTTACCTGCTTTGTGTAATTTTACATCGGGATTAAAAACCGAATCCAGCAGCCTCTGCAGGCGTTGATTCTCCTCATTTGAACGAGAGATCTCATCCTGGTACTCGGCAAACGCTTTTTCCACTGCCACGGATATCTCTACGGCCACAGTTGTTAATCGGTCGGAGAAAAACGCTTGCAACAACTGTAACTTTGACATTTTTTGTGGAATGACCGTCGAGGGAGATTCGTTCATGCAACACTTCCTGTGAGGAACTGCGTCTAGATCCACAGAGTAAGAGCTGACTGTGTTCATTGGCTGAAAAGAGCAAAACATAAATTGTGCTACCGCCACCTGGTGCGTGTACTGGAGGAGCGCACGTGAAACAACCCAACTCTGTGCGTGAACAACATTTAAACAAATACAGTACAGCCTGAGTTGCCATGTCCGAGGTTTTCCTGGAAATTGGGCTACAATTATGGATATTTTCGGGGAATTTGAATCTGGATTGGCTATCCCCGGCCTCAGATCAATTGAAGAGTATATGTATTGATTTTAGTCTGACTCAATTGATCTCAAAACCCACACAGCTAAATGTGAAAAACCCTGTTAACTCTTCATTGATTGATTTAATTCTTACAAATAACCCCCACAAATATTTGTCTAGTAGAGTATTTGCATATGATCTCAGAGATCTTTGTCCCATAGTATGTATTAGTTTACGAAACAGAAAAATACTAATCCTCGTTTAATTAAGAAGATAAATTGCAAAAAGTTTTCTAATCAAGGTTTTTTTAATGACATGTTCTACTCTGATTTAGCCACTGTCTCCTGTATTCCTAACCTTGAGTTGGCTCTAGAAAATGTGTCCTCCATATTTATTCCTCTGGCAGATAAACACGTCTCTTTTAAACAATTCAGAGTCAAAGATAGATCGAACCCTTGGTTTTCTTCTGAATTATCGGAGTTTATTCAGAAGAGAAAGTATCCCTGGGCTAAAGCAAGAGAAACTGACTGTGGTGGACTGGCAATCTCTCAGACAATAGAGAAACTGACTGTGGTGGACTGGCAATCTCTCAGACAATAGAGAAACTGACTGTGGTGGACTGGCAATCTCTCAGACAATAGAGAAACTGACTGTGGTGGACTGGCAATCTCTCAGACAATAGAGAAACTGACTCTGTGGTGGACTGGCAATCTCTCAGACAATAGAGAAACTGACTGGTGGACTGGCAATCTCTCAGACAATAGAGAAACTGACTGTGGTGGACTGGCAATCTCTCAGACAATAGAGAAACTGACTCTGTGGTGGACTGGCAATCTCTCAGACAATAGAGAAACTGACTGGTGGACTGGCAATCTCTCAGACAATAGAGAAACTGACTGTGGTGGACTGGCAATCTCTCAGACAATAGAGAAACTGACTGTGGTGGACTGGCAATCTCTCAGACAATAGAGAAACTGACTCTGTGGTGGACTGGCAATCTCTCAGACAATAGAGAAACTGACTGGTGGACTGGCAATCTCTCAGACAATAGAGAAACTGACTGTGGTGGACTGGCAATCTCTCAGACAATAGAGAAACTGACTCTGTGGTGGACTGGCAATCTCTCAGACAATAGAGAAACTGACTCTGTGGTGGACTGGCAATCTCTCAGACAATAGAGAAACTGACTGGTGGACTGGCAATCTCTCAGACAATAGAGAAACTGACTGTGGTGGACTGGCAATCTCTCAGACAATAGAGAAACTTACTGGTGGACTGGCAATCTCTCAGACAATAGAGAAACTGACTGGTGGACTGGCAATCTCTCAGACAATAGAGAAACTGACTGGTGGACTGGCAATCTCTCAGACAATAGAGAAACTGACTGTGGTGGACTGGCAATCTCTCAGACAATAGAGAAACTGACTGTGGTGGACTGGCAATCTCTCAGACAATAGAGAAACTGACTCTGTGGTGGACTGGCAATCTCTCAGACAATAGAGAAACTGACTCTGGTGGACTGGCAATCTCTCAGACAATAGAGAACCTGACTGGTGGACTGGCAATCTTTCAGACAATAGAGAAACTGACTGTGGTGGACTGGCAATCTCTCAGACAATAGAGAAACTGACTGTGGTGGACTGGCAATCTCTCAGACAATAGAGAAACTGACTGGTGGACTGGCAATCTCTCAGACAATAGAGAAACTGACTGTGGTGGACTGGCAATCTCTCAGACAATAGAGAAACTGACTGGTGGACAGGCAATCTCTCAGACAATAGAGAAACTGACTGTGGTGGACTGGCAATCTCTCAGACAATAGAGAAACTGACTGGTGGACTGGCAATCTCTCAGACAATAGAGAAACTGACTGTGGTGGACTGGCAATCTCTCAGACAATAGAGAAACTGACTGGTGGACAGGCAATCTCTCAGACAATAGAGAAACTGACTGTGGTGGACTGGCAATCTCTCAGACAATAGAGAAACTGACTGTGGTGGACTGGCAATCTCTCAGACAATAGAGAAACTGACTCTGTGGTGGACTGGCAATCTCTCAGACAATAGAGAAACTGACTGGTGGACTGGCAATCTTTCAGACAATAGAGAAACTTACTGGTGGACTGGCAATCTCTCAGACAATAGAGAAACTGACTGTGGTGGACTGGCAATCTTTCAGACAATAGAGAAACTTACTGGTGGACTGGCAATCTCTCAGACAATAGAGAAACTGACTGTGGTGGACTGGCAATCTCTCAGACAATAGAGAAACTGACTGGTGGACTGGCAATCTCTCAGACAATAGAGAAACTGACTGTGGTGGACTGGCAATCTCTCAGACAATAGAGAAACTGACTGGTGGACTGGCAATCTTTCAGACAATAGAGAAACTTACTGGTGGACTGGCAATCTCTCAGACAATAGAGAAACTGACTGTGGTGGACTGGCAATCTTTCAGACAATAGAGAAACTGACTGGTGGACTGGCAATCTCTCAGACAATAGAGAAACTGACTGTGGTGGACTGGCAATCTCTCAGACAATAGAGAAACTGACTGTGGTGGACTGGCAATCTCTCAGACAATAGAGAAACTGACTGGTGGACTGGCAATCTCTCAGACAATAGAGAAACTGACTGTGGTGGACTGGCAATCTCTCAGACAATAGAGAAACTGACTGTGGTGGACTGGCAATCTCTCAGACAATAGAGAAACTGACTCTGTGGTGGACTGGCAATCTTTCAGACAATAGAGAAACTGACTGGTGGACTGGCAATCTCTCAGACAATAGAGAAACTGACTGTGGTGGACTGGCAATCTCTCAGACAATAGAGAAACTGATGTACTATCTTGATGAAGACAGCTAAATCAACCGACAGCTTTTCAAGCTCTATCTCAACATTTTAGAAAACAGTAAATCCATTGAAGCGTACAAATTCCTCTTTCCTGCCTAAGAATGCAGGTAAAACTAAGTATATGTTGTTCTCTAGAGCGCATAAAAATAAGTCTGATTTAAGCATATGTACTTTGGATGGTGTCCATATTGATTGTGTCCGTGCGTACAAATATCTGGGCCTCTGGATAGATGAAAAGCTGTCTTTTTAAAAGCATATTGATGAGTTAGTTAATAAACTGAGTATAAAAATGTGCTTCTTCTATAGAAATATAGGTCTTGCCTCTCGCTAAATAGTAGAAAGCAGATTATTCAGTTAACATTCCTATCGACCTAAACTATGGCGACATCATCTATATGAACGCAGCTGCCAATTCATTAAAGCTGTTAGATGCAGGGGGCGGAGCTAGCATGTTGGAGTGAACGGCTGTGTGTGAGAGGCTCCTGCAACTTTTTTGCGAAATAATCTAATTTAACCTACTTTATAGCACTTTTTACAACAAACGTTTCTTTCTAATACAATATTGTAACTTTCTATGTGAAAATGCCGAGTAATAAGCGACCAAAGGACAATAAATCCACTTCGGAGGCCAACTCCCCGCCAAACAACGAGACAGACATGACGGAAGGCACAGGTAACAACGTGACACTTACAGAACTTACCCGGGCTTTGGGAGAACTACGTGTTGCTATAGCTGAGGATCTTAAGGCTACTATTGCTGAACTGGACACTAAAATTGAGAGCACCATTCGAACGGTCGCCTCGCAGGGCCAGAGTATTGTGGACCTTGAGAAAGCTTCTGAATTCAACGCTGGTAGGATCGACGAGTTGGAGAAGCTATGCACGTCATTGCAGGATAGTGTGCAGAGGCTTTCTGTGAAAGTGGTCGACCTGGAGGGCCGATCCAGACGTCACAACCTTCGCGTTGTTGGGCTGGCAGAGGGGATAGAGGCTGGCTCTCGCCCCACCGACTTCTTCGCCAAGCTATTGAAGGATGCAATGGGATCGGATGTTTTGGCTTCAGATCCCCAACTGGACCGTGCACATCGCGCCCTTGTCCCAGTGCCTCGACCGGGCCAACGTCCTCGCCCAGTAATCATCTGTTGTCACAGTTTCAAGACCAAGGATCTTATCCTGCGCGAGGCTCGATTGAGGGGAAACATGTTACATAAAGGGCACCCCTTCCGTGTCTATGAGGATTATGCGCCCGATGTGGCAAAGCACCGCGCCGGCTACAGAGATGTCATGACCAAACTCTACAAACTCCATCTTCGCCCAGCCTTGCTCTTCCCTGCAAGACTAAGAATTACCCCGCCTTCCGGAGAGAAGATTTGGCTCTCCTCGGTTTTGGACGCAGAGAAGTTTATCCGGGAATATACGCCAATCCCCCGTACAGGTTAGAGTGCCTTGTCATTGTGTGTTAGGGTCTGCTCATGGACTCGAACCCATACTATACCATAACGGGTGAAACCGTACTAAACGGTCTCGACAGGGCCTGCCGAACATGTAACACGCTGAGCTGACCAATGGAGGGCGGTTAGAGCTCTCATTTAACGTCAGTTTCACTTTAATTCCGACTGGGTTCGGGGTGGTGCCTGTTTGGGAGGCCTTCCAGGTCTGATCATTGACACTTTCGGATGGATATACTTATGTTCCCCCATTTTTGTTTTGTTTTGTTATTTATTTTTCAATTCTTACATTATTCCTATTACCATACCAGTTAGTTATTGCTTGCGGGGGTCTGGGGGTGATGGCTGGGAAGGGGCAGACGCAGACACCTGGATAGCAAGTTGATGTTTTGTGCTGTTCTGCCTTTGTCATAGCCTGGCCCGCTCTCATGATTAGATTCCTACCAGACCTCCGTGGTGCTTGTGTCTGTGTAGGTGTGCGTACATATAATTACTATGTGTACTTTATTATTATTTTCTCTTAGCATTTTAGTATTAGGTATGTGTATATTTTAAATTAGTGTAGATTACTATTCTGGGGTGTGTATGTAGATGTGTGTGTGTGTGTGTGTGTGTATCTGTATATATCTTTTTTTAAATATTTATTTCTATAAGTATATATTTTTGGATGTGTGTGTGTATGTGTATGCACGTGTGTACGTATGTGGGTATGCGTGTATATACTTGCGCATGGGTGTGTGTAGGTAGGTGTGCACGTGTGTGTATATATGTGCACGTGTGTGTGTATGTATATGTACAAGTGTGTGTATGGATGTATGTATGTATGTATGTACATGTACATGTATGTGTATGGATGTGTGTGTGTGTGTGTGTGTGTGTGTATATGTGTGTATATAGGTATGTATGTGTGTATATATATATATATATATATCTCACTATTGTTTTTTTAGTTATTAAAAAGATACATTTTTTTCCCTTCTAAATAAAATTTAAAAAATTATTTTTTTTATTTTTTATTATTTTTTTTTTTTATTGGGGTGTACGTTCAATTTATCAAAATCCTTGTTCCCATCTCCTAACCCACAATATGTAATTGTACTGCTGTCTATGTCGGTTGCTGATGGTTTATGTTTAGACCGGCATTGCTTAGCAATGTAATCTTGTGATGCTGTATCTTGCTTATCTCAGGGATTGACCCAACATGAAGCTTAAGTGCACAATATGTTTAAGTTGCAACTTATTCTGTTTAGGTTTATTAATTGAACACTTTATTCGCGGGAACCTCCTCAGTTCAGATGTTAGTAGAAGTTCTAGGATAATGAGAGGTGAACGTATAGTTGGGATTTTATTTTTGTTTTACCTCTTGTTCGAGGTCGCGCCGTGCTTTTTTGGCATCGGCCAGACAATGTGTTTACTATTTTTATTTTCATGTTTTTTCTCTCCTTTTTGTGTATGCCTGTTAAATGTGGGTTGATGGGAGGGGTAAATGTTGGGGAAAGTAGGGGAACAGGGTGGAGAGTAAAGGTGCTTGCAGGGGGGGAGGGGTGGGTTGGATACTGCTCAGGTGTATGTGCTACATATGCTGATCGTGATGGTTTGGTGCGCTTTCTTACCTTTTTAGTAACTTACATGCTATGCAGGCCACCATAGGAACTACAAATGAGAGGAGGGCGGGGCTTACATTCACTTCCTGGAATGTCAAGGGTTTAAATGAACCAATTAAGAGAGGCAAGGTCCTAGCCCTCTTGAAAGCACTCTCGTCTGATATTATATTTTTGCAAGAAACCCATCTGAAAAACAATTCTCATAACAGACTTAAATGTAAGTGGGTGGGGCAAGTGTATCACTCTAACTTCTCTGCCAAAACGAGAGGCACAGCGATTCTGGTACGGAAAGGAATTCCCTTTCAACATAAAACCACTATTGTGGACAAAGAGGGTCGTTATGTGATCGTAATAGGAGAGATCCACTCTACTACTGTAACTCTACTAAATATCTATGGGCCAAACATTGATAACCCCTCTTTTTTCAAAAGAGTCCTTGCCCTGATTCCAGATATCTCCCATACTAACCTGGTCATTGGAGGGGACCTTAACTGTGTGCTAGACCAATATTTGGATAGATCCTCTACCCGGCGAACCCCTACCTCCTATTCAAGCAGATTCTTGAATACCTACATAAAAAATTCAAACTTATTTGATATCTGGAGGATCTCTAACCCTACGGGTAGGGAATACTCCTTTACTCTCATGTTATATGGAGGATCTGTAACCCTACGGGTAGGGAATACTCCTTTTACTCTCATGATATATGGAGGATCTGTAACCCTACGGGTAGAGAATACTCCTTTTACTCTCATGATATATGGAGGATCTCTAACCCTACGGGTAGAGAATACTCCTTTTACTCTCATGATATATGGAGGATCTCTAACCCTACGGGTAGAGAATACTCCTTCTACTCTCATGATATATGGAGGATCTCTAACCCTACGGGTAGAGAATACTCCTTTTACTCTCATGATATATGGAGGATCTCTAACCCTACGGGTAGAGAATACTCCTTTACTCTCATGATATATGGAGGATCTCTAACCCAACGGGTAGGGAATACTCCTTCTACTCTCATGATATATGGAGGATCTCTAACCCTACGGGTAGAGAATACTCCTTCTACTCTCATGATATATGGAGGATCTCTAACCCTACGGGTAGAGAATACTCCTTTTACTCTCATGATATATGGAGGATCTCTAACCCTACGGGTAGAGAATACTCCTTCTACTCTCATGATATATGGAGGATCTCTAACCCTACGGGTAGAGAATACTCCTTTTACTCTCATGATATATGGAGGATCTCTAACCCTACGGGTAGAGAATACTCCTTCTACTCTCATGATATATGGAGGATCTCTAACCCTACGGGTAGAGAATACTCCTTTTACTCTCATGATATATGGAGGATCTCTAACCCTACGGGTAGAGAATACTCCTTTACTCTCATGATATATGGAGGATCTCTAACCCTACGGGTAGAGAATACTCCTTCTACTCTCATGATATATGGAGGATCTCTAACCCTACGGGTAGAGAATACTCCTTTACTCTCATGATATATGGAGGATCTCTAACCCTACGGGTAGAGAATACTCCTTTACTCTCATGATATATGGAGGATCTCTAACCCTACGGGTAGGGAATACTCCTTCTACTCTCATGATATATGGAGGATCTCTAACCCTACGGGTAGAGAATACTCCTTTACTCTCATGATATATGGAGGATCTCTAACCCTACGGGTAGAGAATACTCCTTTACTCTCATGATATATGGAGGATCTCTAACCCTACGGGTAGGGAATACTCCTTCTACTCTCATGATATATGGAGGATCTGTAACCCTACGGGTAGAGAATACTCCTTTACTCTCATGATATATGGAGGATCTCTAACCCTACGGGTAGAGAATACTCCTTTTACTCTCATGATATATGGAGGATCTCTAACCCTACGGGTAGAGAATACTCCTTCTACTCTCATGATATATGGAGGATCTGTAACCCTACGGGTAGAGAATACTCCTTTACTCTCATGATATATGGAGGATCTCTAACCCTACGGGTAGAGAATACTCCTTTTACTCTCATGATATATGGAGGATCTCTAACCCTACGGGTAGGGAATACTCCTTCTACTCTCATGATATATGGAGGATCTGTAACCCTACGGGTAGAGAATACTCCTTTACTCTCATGATATATGGAGGATCTCTAACCCTACGGGTAGAGAATACTCCTTCTACTCTCATGATATATGGAGGATCTGTAACCCTACGGGTAGAGAATACTCCTTTACTCTCATGATATATGGAGGATCTCTAACCCTACGGGTAGAGAATACTCCTTTTACTCTCATGATATATGGAGGATCTCTAACCCTACGGGTAGAGAATACTCCTTTACTCTCATGATATATGGAGGATCTGTAACCCTACGGGTAGGGAATACTCCTTTACTCTCATGATATATGGAGGATCTCTAACCCTACGGGTAGGGAATACTCCTTTTACTCTCATGATATATGGAGGATCTCTAACCCTACGGGTAGGGAATACTCCTTCTACTCTCATGATATATGGAGGATCTGTAACCCTACGGGTAGAGAATACTCCTTTACTCTCATGTTATATGGAGGATCTGTAACCCTACGGGTAGAGAATACTCCTTTACTCTCATGTTATATGGAGGATCTGTAACCCTACGGGTAGGGAATACTCCTTCTACTCTCATGATATATGGAGGATCTGTAACCCTACGGGTAGGGAATACTCCTTTACTCTCATGATATATGGAGGATCTGTAACCCTACGGGTAGGGAATACTCCTTTACTCTCATGATATATGGAGGATCTCTAACCCTACGGGTAGGGAATACTCCTTTTACTCTCATGATATATGGAGGATCTCTAACCCTACGGGTAGAGAATACTCCTTTACTCTCATGATATATGGAGGATCTGTAACCCTACGGGTAGAGAATACTCCTTTTACTCTCATGATATATGGAGGATCTCTAACCCTACGGGTAGGGAATACTCCTTCTACTCTCATGATATATGGAGGATCTGTAACCCTACGGGTAGAGAATACTCCTTTACTCTCATGTTATATGGAGGATCTGTAACCCTACGGGTAGAGAATACTCCTTTACTCTCATGTTATATGGAGGATCTGTAACCCTACGGGTAGGGAATACTCCTTTACTCTCATGTTATATGGAGGATCTGTAACCCTACGGGTAGGGAATACTCCTTTACTCTCATGTTATATGGAGGATCTGTAACCCTACGGGTAGGGAATACTCCTTCTACTCTCATGATATATGGAGGATCTCTAACCCTACGGGTAGGGAATACTCCTTCTACTCTCATGATATATGGAGGATCTCTAACCCTACGGGTAGGGAATACTCCTTTTACTCTCATGATATATGGAGGATCTGTAACCCTACGGGTAGGGAATACTCCTTCTACTCTCATGATATATGGAGGATCTCTAACCCTACGGGTAGGGAATACTCCTTTTACTCTCATGATATATGGAGGATCTCTAACCCTACGGGTAGGGAATACTCCTTCTACTCTCATGATATATGGAGGATCTCTAACCCTACGGGTAGGGAATACTCCTTTACTCTCATGTTCACAATGTTTATACTCGAATTGACTACTTTTTGGTTGATGCTAAACTACTCCCCTATACCTGTAATGTGAGGTATCATGATATTATAATCTCTGACCACAGTCCACTCACCTTCTCCCTGAGATTGGGTGACATCGTACCAAACGAGAGGGTCTGGAGGTTGAATCCTCAGCTCCTCACTGAACCAACATTCTGTGAACATCTTAAAGATCAAATTACATTTTTCTTTGATACCAACGACAACACAGAGACTTCCCCAGCATTACTGTGGGAAACACTGAAGGCTTATTTGAGAGGCCGTATCATCTCCTTTCAGACTGCCAGGAGTAGGCAAAACAGAAGAGAATTGGTAGAACTGGAGGGACAAATTCATTTACTGGATAGGGAGAATGCTAGACACCCATCTAGGGAGAAACATAAAAAAATTATGTCTTTAAAATTTAAATACAATAAGATCCTCTCTGCTAAAATTGCTAAATCTTTTCTCTATGCCAAGCAAAAATATTTTGAGTTTGGTGACAAACCACACAAACTACTCGCCAGACAACTTCGTAAGAATGTGAGTGACCGTATGATTCACAAAGTTAAATCTGCATCTGGGGAATTACTCTCTTCCCCCAAAGACATAAATGACAGATTCCGTCAGTTTTATGAGACTTTATATACATCTAAAGCGGACCCTAACCCCTTAATTATGCAAAACTTTTTGGAGAGCTGTAATCTTCCTGCCCTGAACCAGGAAGACTCTAACTTCCTGAATAAGGAAATATCTCTTGAAGAAATTACAGAAACAATAAAATCTCTAAAGAGTGGCAAGACCCCGGGCCCAGATGGATACCCGAGTGAATTCTACAAAACATTCAGCAACATGCTCTCTCCCTACCTACACAAAATGTTGGTTCAGGCCAACGAGGATGGAGTGCTCCCATCCACTTTGCATGAGGCGTTTATTACAGTTATACATAAGAAGGGTAAGGATCCGGAAGAGGTACGGTCATACAGACCAATATCCCTCCTTAATACAGACCAAAAGATTTTAGCAAAAACTTTGGCTAACAGGCTGAGCACTTTAATTGGCAAATTGGTCCATTCAGACCAGACCGGCTTTATCCCTAACAGAAACTCATTCTTCAATCTCAGGCGCCTATTCAACATTATGTATTCTCAGAGGTTACCTAACGTGGACCTAGCCGTTATATCTCTTGACGCTGAAAAGGCCTTTGACCAAGTTGAGTGGCCCTATCTATTCAAGGTCCTACAGAAATGTAATATTGGAGATGGGTTCATAAAGTGGATCCAGCTTTTATATAGGAACCCCTGTGCGAGAATACTCACTAACCAATCATTGTCGCCCCGATTTAACCTTCACAGAGGGACAAGGCAGGGTTGTGCGCTGTCGCCTATGCTCTTCGCCCTAATTATTGAACCTCTCGCTCAAGCGATCAGATCTCATGCAGCAATACACGGCTATAATACTAAACATACTCTAAATAAGATTTCCCTATACGCAGATGACATTCTCCTCTATGTAACAGAACCCCAAGATAGTATTCCAGCTATTCTGGAGGTGATTAATTTGTTTGGTACCTTCTCGGGATACAGAATAAATTGGAACAAGAGTGAATTAATGCCCATTCGGTTGCAAAACACCTCCTGGCTAGAACATCTTCCAGTTAAGCTATCTTCAGATAAATTTACCTACCTTGGAATTGTAGTTACCAAACAATACTCCTTACTATTTAAAGAGAATTTCCCTTCTCTGATGCAAAAACTTAAGGCAAACATACAATTTTGGAGAACTCTCCCAATTTCTCTGCTCGGAAGAATTAATGCCATTAAAATGGTCTTCCTCCCACAACTGCTCTACCTATACCAGAACATCCCAATATTCATACCTAAATCCTTTCATAAACAACTGGACTCTATTATCAATCCTTTCATCTGGGATTATAAAACACACAGGATAGGTAAAAAACACCTCTGTAAATCCAAGATGGAAGGAGGATTGTCTCTCCCAAACTTTATATTTTACTACTGGGCCGCCAACCTCCGCGCTGTTACGTTTCTGCTGGATGACGCACTCCCGCCATCCAGCTGGCTTAGTATGGAGCGAGAGGAGTGTCACCCCTTCTCTATTGGTGCTGTGATTTTGTCACCTGTCAATCTGGAGATGTCACTTTACCGTAACAATCCTATTATACATAGCACAGTCCGAATCTGGAAGCAAATTAAAGTCCACTTTGATCTTAGACCAATATCATTCATGCTTCCTGTTGCCAGGAATCCCTCCTTTGCCCCCTCTAACCTTGATAACACCTTTGAGCGGTGGGGAGAGTTGGGGATAAGTACCATAGGGGATTTATATATAGGGGGAACCTTTGCTTCCTTTGAATCGATGAGGGAAACTTATAATCTTCCCAGAAGTAACTTTTTCAGATACCTACAGATTAGAGACTATGTTAGAAAACACCTCCCAACATTTGGGAATGCTAAACCTTCCATGTTTGACGGATGCATAAAAATATGCCCCACCTCAGACAAACTGATATCTCGTATATATGACGCTTTTCAATCTGTTAGCGCACCCTCTACTGATGCCATTAAGGCAAAATGGGAGGAAGAACTAGGGACTGATATGTTGGTGGCAGACTGGGAGGACAGCTTGGCGTATATCCACACCTGCTCCATTAACTCCAGACATCGTCTCATACAATTCAAG
Source organism: Salmo trutta (assembly GCF_901001165.1). Classification (NCBI taxonomy): domain Eukaryota; kingdom Metazoa; phylum Chordata; class Actinopteri; order Salmoniformes; family Salmonidae; genus Salmo; species Salmo trutta. The sequence goes on from NC_042985.1 coordinate 6,936,512, forward strand.
GTATTACACAGATTACACTACTCCAAAACCAAACTGCATAGGATATTTCCTGGTACATCCCCTATGTGTGATAAATGTCAGGCTGAGCAGGGTACACTTCTCCACTGCTTTGCCCTATGCTCTAACTTGTATGGGTATTGGTGTGGAATTTTTGGGGTCCTCTCTGAAGTTCTGGAGACTTCAATAGACCCAGACCCGCTTCTGATAATCCTGGGAGTGTCCGATTCCCTAAACGGATTAACCAACTCCCAAAAACAACTCATCTCTTACGGTCTCATTTCGGCAAAAAAATTAATCTTGTTGTTTTGGAAAAAGAGGGAAGCGCCCTCTACCAAATTATGGCTCAGCGAATTGGCAAACACTGTACACTTAGAAAGAATTAGATATATTTTGAACAATAAATTATCAACATTTGATCAAATCTGGCAGCCTTTCCTCTCTTACTTGGACCAGGCGGCGCTGTGAATTTGCACTTAACGCACTCTCAATTGTCATACGGTAATCTACCTTTGGGCAGCGTGTGCTGGCCCCGCCACCCGAGCAGTTGGGAGGGGAATAGGGTGGAATAAGGGGGGATAAAGTGGGGTATAAGTGGGGGGGCTACATCGACCCTTTTTTTTTCTTTTCCCCTTTTTTCTTTTTTTTCTTTTTTCTTTCTACCTGTCCTTGTTTTGTATGTCTTGTTTTTTAATATTTGTTTTGTGCCCAGAACTCTGGGTCTTTTGGTTAATGTCTGTTCTCTTATGTTTAGATAAGAACTGTAAACTTGTCTTTTATACCTATACACCATTCTTGTGTATGTGTTCAATAAAAAATATTTGAACGAAAGCTGTTAGATGCAGTTTATCATAGCACAATGCGCTTTATTACGGGTGATGATTTTAGTACTCATCACTACATTCTCTACCAGGAAGTTGGTTGGCCCTCTGATGTCACATAGGTTGATACATTGCTATGTTTTCATTTATGAAGCCCTTTTATAAAAAAAAAAGTCCCACTGTAGCTAACATTTTTACCATTCGGCCATCAGATTTGCCACCAATGCTCCGTTTAGGACACATCACTGCACTCTATACTCCTCTGTAAACTGGTCATCTCTGTATACCCGTCGCAAGACCCACTGGTTGATGCTTATTTATAAAATCCTCTTAGGCCTCACTCCCCCTGTCTGAGATACCTACTGCAGCCCTTATTCTCCACATACAACACCCGTTCTACCAGCCACATTCTGTTAAAGGTCCCCAAAGCACACACATCCCTGGGTCGCTCCTCTTTTCAGTTCGCTGTAGCCAGTGACTGGAACGAGCTGCAAAAAAACACTCAAACTGGATCTCTTCATTCAAAGACGCAATCATGGACAGACACTCTTACTGACAGTTTTGGCTGCTTCGCCTGTATTGTTGTCTCTACCTTCTTGCCCTTTGTGCTGTTGTCTGCCCAATAATGTTTGTACCATGTTTTGTGCTGCTACCATGTTGTGCTGCTGCCATGTTGTTTTGCTACCATGTTGTTGTCATGTTGTTTTGCTACCATGCTGTGTTGTCATGTGTTGCTGCCATGCTATGTTGTTGTCTTAGGTCTCTTTATGTAGTGTTGTGGTGTCTCTGTTGTCGTGATGTGTTTTGTCCTATATTTTATTTGTAATCCCAGCCCCCGTCCCCGCAGGAGGCCTTTTGCCTTTTGGTAGGCCGTCATTGTAAATAAGAATTTGTTCTTAACTGACTTACCTAGTTAAATAAAAAAATAAAACTTGTGTAGCCTACCTGGGCCTGGCAAACAGATTTCTTAAGTTTATTGTTGTAGCCTTGTGTTATTATGCAATTGTTAATGGCCATGTTTAGTTAAGTAAACTGGATTTATCAAAGCTCTATCGCAATTACTGATCAGTTGTTAGAACCCATTAGATTAATGGTAACAGTCAGTCAGATTAGGCTACAGGTAAAAAAACTACAAAAACACTGGCAGTTGTTGACAGGAATATTCAGTTCACATACATATTATTAATATTTCATTCAGTGTTGATATTACGACCCTTTCCTCAGTAGCCTATTCCAGCAGCCTATTGGGAAACAAGCACTTCTTACCTCAAAATCGTCTTGATATTCACGTTGAATAAATGAGTCTGTCAATTTGAACTAAACAAACTGCTAAATCATTCAGTTTACATCTTGCTTTGGCTACTGTAGTCTATCAGGGGCTATAGGCTACCTGCAACTAGCTAAGCAAACCATGGCAAAACTGAATTACAATCATAAACCCAGATTTTAGTCTGTAGCCTATACCTATTGAAATGACAAGTCAATCTCGCAAATGGGCCATTTATAACTGTGTAGTCTTAACATCTCAAATCAAATCAAATTCGGTCACATACACGTGTTTAGCAGATGTTCTTGCGGGTGTAGTGAAATGCTTGTGCTTCTAGTTCTGACAGTGCAGCAATATCCAACAAGTAATATCTAACAATTTCACAACAAATATGTAATACACACAAATCTAAGTAAAGGAATGGAATTAAGAATATGTGAATATATGGATGAGCAATGTCAGAGCGGCATAGACTAAGATACAGTAAATAGTATAGAATACAGTATATACATATGAGATGAGTAATGCAAAATATGTGAACATTATTAAAGTGACATTATTAAAGTGACTAGTGTTCCATTTATTAAAGTGGCCAATGATTTCAAGTCTGTGTATGTAGGCAGCAGCCTCTCTGTGTTAGTGATGGCTATTTAACAGTCTGATGGCCTTGAGATAGAAGCTGTTTTTCAGTCCCTCGGTCCCAGCTTTGATGCACCTGTACTGAGCTTGCCTTCTGGATGATAGTGGGGTGAACAGGCAGTGGCTCGGGTGGTTGTTGTCCTTGATCTTTTTGGCAGGTAGTTTGCCCCCGGTGATGCGTTGTGTAGACCGCACCACCCTCTGGATAGCCCTGCGGTTGTGGGCGGTACAGTTGCCATACCAGGCGTTGATGCAGCCCGACAGGATGCTCTCAATTGTGCATCTGTAAAAGTTTGTGAGGGTTTTAGGTGACAAGCCAAATTTCTTCAGCCTCCTGAGGTTTAATAGGTGCTGTTGCACCGCCTTCACCACACTGTCTGTTTGAGTGGACCATTTCAGTTTGTCAGTGATATATACGCAGAGGAACTTAAAACTTTCCACTTTCTCCATTGCTGTCCCGTCGATGTGGATAGGGGGGTGCTCCCTCTGCTGTTTCCTGAAGTCCACGATCATCTCCTTTGTTTTGTTGATGTTGAGTGAGAGGTTATTTTCCTGACACCACACTCTCAGAGCACTCACCTCCTCCCTGTAGGCTGTCTAGTCGTTGTTGGTAATCAAGCCTACTACTGTTATGTCGTCTGCAAACTTGATGATTGAGTTGGAGGCGTGCATGGCCACGCAGTCATGGGTGAACAGGGAGTACAGGAGGGGACAGAGCATGCACACTTGTGGATCCCCGGTGTTGAGGATCAGCGTAGTGGAGGTGTTGTTTCCTACCTTCCCCACCATAGGGCGGCCCGCCAGGAAGTCCAGGACCCAATTGCACAGGGCAGGGTTCAGACCCAGGGCCTTGAGCTTAATGATGAGTTTGGAGGGTACTATGGTGTTGAATGTTGAGCTATAGTCAATGTCTGCCACCTACTACCATACCCCGTTCAAAGGCACTTAAATCTTTTGTCTTGCTCATTCACCCTCTGAATGGCACACATACACAATCAATGTCTCAATTGTCTCCAAGGCTTAAAAATCCTTCTTTAACCTGTCTCCTCCCTTTCATCTACACTGATTGAAGTGGATTTAACAAGTGAAATCAATAAGGGATCATAGCTTCAACTTGGATTCACCTGGTCAGTCTATGTCATGGAAAGAGCAGGTGTTCTTAATTACATTTACATTTTAGTCATTTAGCAGACGCTCTTATCCAGAGCGACTTACAGTAGTGAATGCATACATTTCATAAAACATTTTTTTTCTTCCGTACTGGTCCCCCGTGGGAATCGAACCCACAACCCTGGCGTTGCAAACACCATGCTTTACCAACTTTTAGTGATGGCTATTTAACAGTCTGATGGCCTTGAGATAAGACTGAAAAACAGCTTCTTCGGTCCCAGCTTTGATTTTCACTAGAGACAGCATCCCAGCCAGGCAAACAGCGCTCACCTGTCTTAGTATCTGTAACCCATGTATCTGATGCTGTCTTGACAAAAATATGATGGTATGTCATAACCTTTTTGTCCAGACAGTATCAGATATATGGGCTACAGATACTAAGACAGAGAGGCGCTGTTTCTGTCACTCGGATGCTTTCTCCGGTGACATTGATGAGTCTTGCTCTGTCTTTCTGGTACATACTTTTTATTTTATTTATTTATTTTATTTCACCTTTATTTAACCAGGTAGGCCAGTTGAGAACAAGTTCTCATTTACAACTGCGACCTGGCCAAGATAAAGCAAATTAGTGCGACACAAACAACAACACAGAGTTACACATGGAATAAACAAGCGTACAGTCAATAACACAATAGAAAAAAATAAAGTCTATATACAGTGTGTGCAAATGGCATGAAGAGGTAAGGCAATAAATAGGCCATAGTAATTACAATTCAGCAGATTAACACTGGACTGATAGATGAGCAGATGATGATGTGCAAGTAGTGATACTGGTGTGCAAAAGAGCAGAAAAGTAAATAAAAACAATATGGGGATGAGGTAGGTAGATTGGATGGGCTATTTACAGATGGACTATGTACAGCTGCAGCAATCAGTTAGCTGCTCAGATAGCTGATGTTTAAAGTTAGTGATGGAGATATAAGTCTCCAGCTTCAGCGATTTTTGCAATTCGTTCCAGTCACTGGCAGCAGAGAACTGGAAGGAAAGGTGGCCAAACGAGGTGTTGGCTTTGGAGATGACCAGTGAGATATACCTGCTGGAGCGCGTGCTACGGGTGGGTGTTGTTATCGTGACCAGTGAGCTGAGATAAGGCGGCCAGGCAAACTTTAGTCTGAGACTCCCAGCATTGAAGTCCTTTGTGGTGATGAGGGGCATGAGGGGTATTGTACAAAACAACTAATCAGCGATTGGATCGTCTCTAACCAATCAGAGTATCAAAGCCAATGACAAATTTTCTAACTGCCATTTTACCAGTGTGTGTTCTGACTCTAGGTCAAACCATCGGTTTCTGGACCAGTCAGACAGCCACAAATGTGTTCGCATTCAGTGAATTTGGTCTGAAAAGGGGGAAGTGAACTTTACTTTGAAAGTCAACACATGATGAGTGAGCACTATTCTAGGGCACTAGAATCTCTATTTTATGGCACTGTCTGATCTATCTCGAGAGAACGAAGTGAAATAGTGAAATAGAACACATTATAATTTCTGAGCACTACCAGGACGACAGGTGGCGGTAATGGGATTTAAAAGTGAGACACTGTACTTCCGTCCAACTCGAAAGAAGAAGAATATGGATCAATCAAAACAATCTACAACCGTGCACGAAAGTTGAGGCGGATATGGACGTCGCGTCGTTGAATCCTGTTTACGGTCCGATTCTTGAAAACAACACAATTTCATGTAATAAATTTGCCGCAGCCCCTTGACATTCATGGATCGATTCCAAGTATGCACAGAACGCGTTTGGAGAACAGATTTACCAAGTGTTGAGTGTTTTCTAGAATGAAATGGAAGTCAAGGCTATTTCTTTGCAGAAAGGCAACGTTACGCTAGCTAGTCAGTGAGCTAGATAGATAACAGTACCAGCCAGAGCTAGAAGGAACTAGCCAACGTTAGCTTGTAAAGTCAAGCACGTTTTATAAAAACGATTTTCGTTGTATTAACTAACCTGTTTGGCTTTCACGTTTATAGATACAAGTGAGCTTATTTGGTTGTAGACCTAACTTGGCGGACGTTAGCTATAGCCTACAGTACACATTCAGATTATTATTTAAAACGAATTATTTAATATCTACTTTCACCTGTGCTACTTACAACTGGGTTTAAGGAGTTTGCTTAGCTGGTAATTCGATCTAGAATCTGTGGTCTTTAAATAGGATCCATTGAGACATATTATTTGCTACCTATTGTACTTAAGCTCAGTGAATCTTAAGTTTTTGGCACACTTGGAAATGTTTTAGGGCTACTTCCTGTACTTCTCTTTTCCTTTAACCTTAACACTAGTCAGTGATTGGCTTTGTTATGAGATGGATGTATTAGATGTACAGCTAGATGAGATGAAGGGTCTTTTCCCATGGTCTTTACCCCAGGTAGGCTGACAACTAGATCACCCATATGCAACAGATCCTAATGAACCTCAAAGGCAGACGCCAGGTCGGTTAGAAACAGCAGTAGTAAGTGAATGGGAGATTACCACAGAATCAACAAATTAACCAAATTTCACAGTGACAAAATGTAAATGACCCACACTGCCCTGTTTCCTCACCTACATTGAAAAAAGAAAGTAATTATATCAAGGTGAAAGATGTTCTAACCAGTGGTGTTCAGGCCAGGGAAATTGTAGATGCTGTTCATCTGCCAAACATAAACCCTGGATAACAGAATGAACGTCAAACAGCGGCTGTTAACTTTGATCAAATTGCAGCCATTTTACAATCACATGGTGGTTCAAAAAGGCCAAATACTCCTGCATGCACTCAGTGAAAGAAACTGCTTAGTGGTATACCTCTACTACAAGCATTGAACATAAGAGGAAAACACTTCTTCATCCTATCAAATCCACCAAGTAGTCTCTCTGTAGAAGGGAAAACCAACCCATCCACACAGGGTTGTAGCCAATTTCAAACAGTGTCGCCAACCAATTGCCAATTGTCAGACGGAAGTTTTCTTCCAAGCCAAAGTACTGCCATCCTCCCTCTGCTAACCAGCCCTACTGCAGCGACCACCTTGGCTTCTGTGCATCAGCAATATGTCATTCTGCCACCCAATTGTAAAACATTGAACAATTCTCCAGCTCAAAGTGAAAAGCGTATGCCCCCCCCCCGTCAAGAAACCATGTCCTGTGAGTCGCATAAAGTTTAGAGATCCATACCCCAACTGCATGAAAATAGGTCTAGACCTCAATGTGAGATCAAAAGAAAAACTTCACTTGAAGTTTCTGACTAACGGTGTTATGTTTGAGATTCATAACTTTGCCAACAAGGTAACAACCACTTTTCAGTATGTTGTGTTTGATATTCTAGAACACAACTTTGATCTCGGTTTGCAAAGTGAGCAACGCTGGAAATTTGTCAGTGCTGTTACTGCGAGATTAAAGCAAATCAAGAAGAAATATAACAATAAAAATGACACAGTTGAAGTGTTCACACTACCTGATCTTCAGAAGAAAGCGAAACTGATTTCTGAAGCATCCTTACTTGCAAAGGCTTCCCAAGACAAGAACTCAAAGACATTGAGACAGAAACTTGCTCAACAAAAGCAATTGGAGAGAAACAAGCAAGTTAGACAAAGTAAATATCAGATGGCTAGGGAGGAAGAGAATGCCATCAAATTTCAGAAGGCTCACGAGGCCATGAACAACTTTTTAATGACTTGGTTTTATCATGACAGGCAAGTTACTCTTCAGAATGCCAGTGAAACCATTCCTAATCAGATGGATGTCACGTCGTGCTCTGTTGAAACTGCAACACTTGGCAAAGAGAAAGGACATACTGATGTCTGTTTTAAAGATGAGTCTGATCCTCATCCCATATCTTTTGGGCAAGTCAAGGAGGAACCCATTTTTAGTGAGACTGCTGTCACAAAGTGTGGAGATCAAATGGCAACACATGTCCAAAAGAATGGAGGTTCTGAGATTGACGTAAAGGTTGAGTCTGATCTAGGCCTACCTCTTCGCATATCAAGTGTCGTGTCTTTGGCTATGCCGGATTAAGTGATATGACATGCTAACTTATAAAATGATTTCTCTGTAATTAATATTACCTGATTAAGCTAATCATGTAAATGTAATTAACTAGAAAGTCGGGGCACCACGGAAGAACGTTTATAGAGCTGTTATCTTCCGAATACACTCTTAAAATACTTAGTAATATTTTACATCGATAGCAGTCAATATTAACCCTTATCTTATTTTCAGTCTCATAATGAAAGTTGTAAATTCTTGGTTATCTTCACGAACCCTGGCTAACAAGTTGAATCAGCAATACAAAATTGGGTTTAATTATTTATTTACTAAATACCTAACTAATCACCACACAGAATTACAAATACACAGAATACCAATGATGTCATACAGAAAACGTCCCGGTGGACGGAACCTGGTTACACAAAGGAAAGGGGTTGGGCTTGAATGAAAGAGCGGGAAGATTTAGGAACAGAGAAACAGCAGCTATGCTATCGTAAATACATTATCTTATGCATTCTAAATTACCGCCCATTTGGAAAAGGAAAATGCAATAAATATTTACTCTGAGCTGCACTTCGGTAGATTGGTCGTAGATGCTGGCCGGGTTGGCCAACAGATCTTCTTGTACTCGGAACAATGTCTCTGGTGGTAAATTGGATACGTGGCGGTATCTTCATCTGGTTGTTAGACTGGATCCGTCGTCCGTCCTTTCCTAGCCCACATTAGCAGCGGCTAACTCAGCGGCTAGGAAGTATCACTTCTGTAGTGAATAAGCTCAAAGTTCATACCAGTTCATACCATAGCTCACGCCGAGGTTGGCTTAGTTCTCATGTGTGTCCTTCTAACGTAGAGGCTGCAGACCTCCCGTACTGGAACTACTGAATGTCTTTTCGTCAAAGGCTTATATAGTGGAGAGGGTGGAAGGAGGTGTTTCATCGTTTATAACCCCTGTCTCTTCACAGGGTTGGGTCACTGATCGAGCAGGGCACTTTCCTTATGAAAACCCAATTCTCTCATTTGGAAGCTAAAATTACATTTAATCCCCTAACAAACAATTTCAATATGAAACATTTCAATTGCATAACAATTCCATGTGACTCTGATAACTAGAGGGTGTATACTTTCTCAGGTACAGTTTATGTTGTCCTGTCATCAATCATAATGTCCCAGATAACAATGAACTGACCTCCATACTCATTACGTTATCAAGCATATTTCCAACTGGTTTTATTACCAAAATATGGTTCCTTTTCCCCATTTGTTTGATGTTCCCAGACTCTCTATATTTAACACAGGCTATTCAAGTCCTTCAGTAGGGTCAGAGAGAGAGGGGAAGGGAGAAAGGTATTTATGGGGGGGTCATAAACCTTACCCACAGGCCAACGTCATGACACAAGGCAGAGACAAACTCTAAGACCGTTGCAACACTGTACACCGGTGAAAAGGCAATGCCTTGCCAGAAGAATGAGCTGACCGACATCTGTACAAAGGATGAGCCTGATTTTAACCCCAAATCTCTGCCACAGATAAAGGATGAGGCACCCTGGAATTGAACTGAAGAAACACTGTACATGGATGAAACGGCAACACCAGGCCAGACAAATGGACTCAATGTCGTCTCCATTAACAATGAGTCATACAGCACCCTGCATTTCATGGTGAAGATCAGAGGTGTGGAACAATCCCATTTGGTGTCTACGATGGATAGAACTGTGAATAACCCATACCCCTACTGCAGGAGAATAGGTCTAGACCTTGATGTGAAATCAAAACTGGGAGTAAAAAATAAACTTGATTTGCGTTCACTGACAACAGGTGTAATGCTTGAAATTCATGATTTTGCCAATGAAGTATGTGCGTCATCTAAGGAGATTGTTGTTCGTGTCATTAAACACCATTTCCATCTTGACTTGGAAAACAAACAATTGCTACGCTCCGAAAATATTGGGAACAGACTAAAGCGGTTACCAAAACGGAAAGATATGAAAGAGAAACTCCTGAAGGAACCATTCACATTCACCAGTCCAGTCCAAAAGCCCCGCCGGAAAACAGCTGCTAAAGGAACTATGCCTAATGCATCACTTGTGTCAAAGTATCAAAGATTGAAAGAAATCTCAGAAAGAAGGCGATTGGATGTAAAGGAATTGAAAGAGGAAAAAACTGCCAAACCAGCCAAAAGGTTTCCAAAGTCTCAGGTGACTTGTCAGGTCAAAGAACCCTGGTCAATGAACTCAGTCCCAGAAATACCCACAAGGGCAGGCCTGTAGGAGCTGGGTATAATTGAGACACTCAAGGCCAACTGAACTGTCGACTTGTGAGAACTCTGAAACCAATAACAGGAAAGAGGCCTCCCCAACCTAGGTAGGGGAGTAACTGTTAGAAATGGCTAGGCTTGCAGAAGATAATGAGAAACTATGTGTTAGTATTGTGGAAATATACAGCCCACCTAAAGAGAGGTGGAGTTTCTACTGATGTGAGTTAATTTGTGTGTGTGTGTGTTATAAGAAGATTGTGTTCTCATTTTGAAGTCAGAGTACTCTCTTTATTAAGCATTAATCTATTGCAGAATCTGAGACTTTGTCTAATTCTTCATTAAATCTGAGATTTACGACCTCTGGGGAAATAGACAAAGTTTGAGTGATAGTTGAGTTCAACCATTGGGATAAAAATTCTCGTGACAGATGTCACAAAGTTTAGTCAGAAAAATGTACTTGCCGACATATACCCACAGGAGGAATCTGATCTTCACTCTGAGCTCACAGCGCAAGCCTCCGACCCAGAAGACAGCCAAGTAGACATGTTTAGGAAAATGATCCTGGATGTAGTCATGAGTGATGAAGTGGACCAGAGGAAGATCTTTACCAAAATGATTATATGTGTTGGTGACCCGACTGCCGCAGAGAGGAAATTCAAGCAAATCTTAACTGAATACAGATCAGAGATTTTGCCACACATGGTTGAGCAATATCATGCCTATACTGATGCTGAAAAGGTAATGCTGTCCCTTGTGAATGAGCTGTTCTGTTGCTTACATTTGATTGACGGCTTAGCTCACCAGGCAAAAACAACTCTTCTACTGTGGGAAAAGCAGACTGTTGGAGATAAGGAAGCTGGTGGCTCCCCTAGCTTTGGGATCACAGAATTGGAGTCTGGAACAGTGCGCTTGGTGAGATCTATGTGTGATGCTGTCCAAGCCAAAGGGCGTGCAAAGGATGACAGGTTTGGGAAATTCGAAACCTTTTTGACCGGCAAAGGAGAATTTGACGAGGTTCGTTTGGTTTCATTCAGAGGAAATAGACTTGACACACTCTTTCATAATGCTGCAGGGGTGTACAGCATCCATGATGATTTGGTGGAGTTTACCAGTGATTACATAGTGGACAGTAGTTTTGTCAAAGGAGTTGCTGCTGATTTGGAGGTTCCACAGTTCAAGGCTGGATTCAGAGCTCTGGGTCTGATTTCTAAGATAATCATGGATCCTCTCTGGAGAGCCTTGACCTTGAAGGGGAACATATTGAAAATGGAAGCACGATATCAAACCCTTGTTACCAAACTCAAGGAGTGGCAGGAGGATGGGAGACAGATTTGAGGGAAATGCGTGCTTGTTTGATGACATTGATGTGCCCAAGGACCTTGTGTTTGACAGGCTTACCATATGGACAGACACAGACTTTTATGAGTTGACAGTTCAGATCGTTGAATTGCTACTTGCTAGTTGTCTGAGGATATGTGGCAAGATGCTGTCTAGTAATTCTCATTGCAAGTATGTTCTGCCAACAGATGAGCTTAGAGCCAAGCTGAGGTCAATGCCAAAGAAAGATGCCAGCCTGCAGAGAGATGTTGGCCTCTTGGAGCATCTACAAAGGGCTAAATTGGGAGCCATTGGCATCGCACTGGAGGCCATGGTCATGTTCAAGGGGAGTCGCACCTGGGATTGGCTTCAGTCTTTGGACAGAGAAAAAAGAACGTCAGTGCTGAAAGCACTTCAGCAGGCAGTTAAGCAAAAAAAAGTGTTGGCAACAGAGCGCTCAAGTCTCCAGAATGTGAAAGGCAACTGCACGAAAGCAGTTGTGAAGCCTGGACATGCTGCCACTGAGAAACAACAGAAAATTGCTGAACAGAACATTGAGGGAATGACAGTGAAGTCAGAGGAGAGGGATTCCGGGCTTGAGATTGCAGTTGCCAGACGTCAACAATCACCCCTACAGGGTGAAAGCACAATGATAGTGAAGTCTGAGGAGATGGAGAGGGAAGTAGCAAGACCTCAACAATCAGCCCTACGGGGCGAAGTGAGAGTCCTGCTGAAAATACTTGTTGCAGATAAACAGAAAGCTATGGAGCATGAACAACACCATCCAGGTGGACACTATACCATGATGAAACATGATTTGATCAGAGAGTTAGAGAAGTGTGGTGGTTTGTGGGAGAAAGAGGATGATATGGATGAACAGTTGGCTTTATTAGATAAACATGATAGGTATTCTGCAGTTATCTGCCAACTTCAGTTCCGGAAATATGTCCTTTGTATGAAAAATGAGAACGGGCTTCTCAACGATTCAGTTGCCGGCATAAAACTTAGCTTTGAAGAACTTGTGACAAATTTGGGGTCATTTATCTCAAAGAACAACACCTCTGAAGAAGTCAAAGCCCGCAGTCTGAAACGAAAAGCAGACACAACTGAGACATTGCCCGACAAACCATCCAAAAAGATGGTGAAAGTGGCTGAGAATGTTGTGGGCAGGGTTTCAAAGTGTGCCACAGGTGTGGTTAGGGATACAGAGCCAATGAAGAGCTACACACCCAGAAAACCAAAACATTGCCTACCTGCTGAAGTTACTGTTCAGGTGGATTAACATGAAAAAGGGCAGGAGATCCTCTAGAAAAGCAGCACTCACAAAGCCAGTACACATCCAGTAATGAAGAGAACAGAAAAACACGAGATTTTAGTGAAACTAGGACCACAGATCTAATTGTATTATGACTAGGTCTACTAAATGGGGGGAAAAGGTTGTTTAGTCTGACAAAAATACAATTTCCTAGGCTTAAGTTTTCATCAGTGTTGAAAATAGATATATCTTTAGAATCTTCTAGACAGATGTATCAGTAGTGACTGAGCTGTATAAATTGTCACAATGTGTAGATGGGAATGTGAAACAACTAATGCTTTTACTTTATTTAAACTTTATACCAGCAAGAATTTGGACTATGAGCTGCCTCCAGTGTTGACTTAGACCATATTCAGCACAATTCACAATGGTCAAACCTATCCGTGATTCTAACCAGGTTACAGGATAGAGGAGAAAGAAGCGTGTCTTTTGAGAGAGACAATCTACCTACTTGACCCATTTAAGGCCTTTTTTTTGCATTTGTCTATCAAAATCATTTTAGTTGGGAAAGGAAGGTTAGTGGGTAAGGTGAACTGGGCAAGATGACCCTTGGCTTCCTTCAAAGTCCTTATCACTTCTATGGATATATCAAGTTGTCTGTTAAGAAGACGTACCTTGTAAAGTCATTACAGGATTTGGACAGAAAAACCTATGAGACATTTTCAAGTGATGAACGCCCCCCATTTTTATTTTTGTTCATTTTTCTTTGGATGGACTTGAATTGTGAATTTTCCCCATGGCAGTTGATCCTTGGGAGAGAACAAAAGCTCATCTACAGTATAGGAGACAAAATCAGTGAGAAATGACAATCATCATAAGTAAAAAAATAAATAAAAAGACGAGCAGTCTGCCTTGTTTTTATTTTTTGGTTTGATTTCCCCGAAGACGATACTTCAGAATTGTTCATGTTTTACCACTGACGTTTTGGAAATAATCTGTTAAAGGGGGAACTGCCCTTGGTGAAGGGACACTCCCACTGTGGTACAAGTGTAACTCTTTGTTTACCTTGGATGCTGTAATCGCTCACCTGCTGTGGAACAGAAAAAGGTAAGTGACTCCTGATCACTTTTTAATGAGCTGTTTTATTTCACACAGAGCAGTGAGTTTAGAACACAGAGGTATGCAGTAGCTGCTGTTTTATAATGTGCTGTCTCCCTTTTTAGAGCTGGACAAAAATACATAACATGATAAATTGCCTGAATTGATTCGAGAAAAATACGTTTATAACAATAATGTGCACCACAGTTTTTTTTAAATTATCCTTTAAATTACTTCTAAAAGTTTGGTAGTTGTAGCCATCAATTGTCCTGTTAACAATCAGTCATATTAGCAAACTTATTCATTTCAAACTTCACATTTCTCTAGTATACACTACTTATTGTAATGAACCATATCAGCAAAATGCCTGCGATAAGGAATCGGTATGGTTAGTGTCGATCATTTCCGGTTTATCGTCCCAGCTCTACTCCCTCTACAGGTAAACAATCTGTATTCCGTTTCCCCTGAGGTCGGTCATCTGAGGAGTGCTGTGGTTCTGCTCCTACTGCTCACAAGAGAAGACCTCAATACTTGGCCGGTTTGAGAGACAACATTTATATAAAAACACACACACCCTTAAACAGAGTCTGAAACTGCAGTCATATTCTAAGATTGTGTTGTCTTCCACTACAGGTAAACAATCCCAGTGACATGATTCATGTATGCTGCATCTCCTGACCAGCAATACGGTTATCTGAGTGGTCATCTCAGTCTTGTGTCCACTGTTCACAATAGAATACCTCAAGACCTAAAAAAGGTTGGTTGGTAAGTTCTGTCTGTCTGTCTGGCTGCCTGTCTGTCTGTCTGGCTCTGTCTCTCGCTCTCTGTCTCTCGCTCTCTGTCTCTCGCTCTCTGTCTCTCGCTCTCTGTCTCTCGCTCTCTGTCTCTCGCTCTCTGTCTCTCTCTGTCTCTCTCTGTCTCTCTCTGTCTCTCGTCATCGTATCCTGTATAAATGTCTCCTTTCAATGTAGCCATCTCTGACTGTGCTTATCTGTCCATAACACTTTTTAATTACCATGTTTCAGATGGAGTTTAGGGAATGCTGCGTCTCTAGAACTGTGGTCCCAGGACAGAAGCAGTGGATGAGCCCACCTGACCATTCAAACTCAGGCGCTGACATATCAGAAGGCTAGTCCCTGTTATTGATGCAGTTTGTTGTATGTATAATACAATAAGCTACTCTATCAAAACATATGTATCTATGAATGATAGACGCTTGGTTTTACTTACAGGGCTCCACTAATATTAGACAACAGACAGCAGAAGACCATTCAGACATGATGATGCAGACATACTACGTCATTACTGCAGGTTAACAGTTAGAGAGACAGATAACCTAACCTATCTTTTTTTTTTACTAACAAAATAAATGTTCTCTCAGGTAGTTGGATAAATGCACCATCTCTACAACCCATGGATCCAGGACAGGGGTAGTAGATACCACCATCTCTACAACCCATGGATCCAGGACAGGGGTAGTAGATACCACCATCTCTACAACCCATGGATCCAGGACAGGGGTAGTAGATACCACCGCCTTTCAAACACCGGGGATGACATATCTGCAGGTTAGTCGCTGTCATTGTCATAGCTTGTACTCTGTCTAGTGTACCATTGGCTAATTTCTACCACAACAGAATGACGACTGAGATTCCAACACACAGGGTTTCAATGCTCTTGGACAACAGAAAAGCGTAGACCATTGAGATATGATGGTGTCTAAGATGTACTGTGTTCTCTCTGACGTTGAACCAGAAGTGCACCATCTGTTGCTCATTCTGGGTAGTGTTGTATGATTAAGATATTCACACACGGAAATACAATCGTTTGTTAAACCTGTGTGACAATCTCCTCTCGGTGTAGCGATCTCTGTCTGTCTTTGTGTTGATTATTATCTAGCATGATTATGGAGCTAGCTGCTGTCTTAACAGCACAAAAAACACTATTACAACTGACTGTTCATTTTTATTCTCAGGTTTCTCTCCTCAGTCTGTATCCAGAGAGTCCCTCATCCTCTTTGGGCCAGGATAAGGATCTTAGACCTTGTCCTTGGTGTGGTTTTGGACCAACTCTGTTTCTGTAAAGAAGACACCTTGTCTGCATCATCACATGGCCACCTGACAGCCAACTGACTGCCTCTGGCCTCCATGCCTGTGTTTCTGTCCGCTTAGAGGACTGACTGTTCTGAGACCTGTTGTCCCACATTCCACTGATTCATTCCACAGCAGAACCAAGACTGATTAGGATGTTACAGGACAAAGAGAGACTGATCTGTGAGTAGAGACTACAGCACCCACAAAGTAGAGACTACAGCACCCACAAAGCATTGCGGCTTCCCTTACTGACACTTGTAGGCCTACTTGCACTGCCTGCTTTTACTACTGTCTCAAGGTAATTTTTTTCTGTGAGTTAATTTTCTGTAAATACTCCCAGGTTTGGTGTTTCAGATGTTCATGGTCTATGTTACCAGTTTTACACTGTGTGGACTTGGGGGTTTTGTTCTCCAGGAAATTGCAGCTTGTGGAAAATATCACACAATTTACTGCTGACAAATTTGACATTTCTATTTTTCTTTTATGTTGGAACATGTTCTGTTTCTGGATAATAAAGTATACTTTGAATATCATATTTATGGATTATCATTGCTTATAGAAAAAAACAACATTAAATATTTGTTTTCCCACTGTAGTCCCTTAAATGGCCACATGGGGTCATCATTGTGCTAACTTGAGTTCAAAGAAGTGTGTGTGTGTGTGTGTGTGTGTGTGTGTGTGTGTGTGTGTGTGTGTGTGTGTGTGTGTGTGTGTGTGTGTGTGTGTGTGTGTGTGAAAACAGCAGGTTAGAATAAGCTAGACAGAGAGTGAAGGAACACACATTACCACCAACATCAACACAACTAGAAAATCAACTGCTTCTCATTATTCACTCCTTATAATTCACCTATGAGTGAAGCTGTGTATATATTGTTTAGTTTCAGCCCTTGTGTATCTTATTGTCTCTTCTGTACAGCATTGATACACCCACAGTAACGTGTATGCGACCAATACAATTTGATTTGATCCCTTGGCCAGTTCAACTGACACAGTGATTTAAGGAAAGAGTCAGTCAATAAAAACATGGAGAGGGATGTGTGTTTTACCGTCATAAAACTACAGTGGTTGAAAAACTACTGAATCGTCATACTTGAGAAAAAGTAAAAAAAGTAAAGATACCTTCATAGAAAATGACTCATGTAACCAGTACAATACTACTTGAGTAACCGGCGGCGCTACTGCCAGCAGTGTATTGTAAGCTTTAATCGCACAATTTATATATATATAAAATAAAGATTGCCAGCAATATATATATTACGGCTTTTTAAAAGTCGTTTTAATGGAATTTCAACCATTTTATTGACAACACAGCTCTATGCTCCCTCTGTAGATGCCTACTGGACAACTTATTTGTATTGCTTTTAAATCTTTTCAATGAATTTTTATCTTATTAACACTTTGTTCTAGCTAGCTATTTGTGTAGGTAGCTATCAAGTAAACACAATGGTAAAGATACCTTCATAGAAATGACTCAAGTAACCAGTACAATACAACTTCAGTAAAAGTAAAGATGCCTTCATAGAAATGACTCAAGTAACCAGTACAATACAACTTCAGTAAAAGTAAAGATGCCTTCATAGAAATGACTCAAGTAACCAGTACAATACAACTTGAGTAAAAGTAAAGATGCCTTCACAGAAATGACTCAAGTAACCAGTACAATACAACTTGAGTAAAAGTAAAGATGCCTTCACAGAAATGACTCAAGTAACCAGTACAATACAACTTGAGTAAAAGTAAAGATGCCTTCACAGAAATGACTCAAGTAACCAGTACAATACAACTTGAGTAAAAGTAAAGATGCCTTCACAGAAATGACTCAAGTAACCAGTACAATACAACTTGAGTAAAAGTAAAGATGCCTTCACAGAAATGACTCAAGTAACCAGTACAATACAACTTGAGTAAAAGTAAAGATGCCTTCACAGAAATGACTCAAGTAACCAGTACAATACAACTTGAGTAAAAGTAAAGATGCCTTCACAGAAATGACTCAAGTAACCAGTACAATACAACTTGAGTAAAAGTAAAGATGCCTTCACAGAAATGACTCAAGTAACCAGTACAATACAACTTGAGTAAAAGTAAAGATGCCTTCACAGAAATGACTCAAGTAACCAGTACAATACAACTTGAGTAAAAGTAAAGATGCCTTCATAGAAATGACTCAAGTAACCAGTACAATACAACTTGAGTAAAAGTAAAGATGCCTTCATAGAAATGACTCAAGTAACCAGTACAATACAACTTGAGTAAAAGTAAAGATGCCTTCATAGAAATAACTCAAGTAACCAGTACAATACAACTTGAGTAAAAGTAAAGATGCCTTCATAGAAATGACTCAAGTAACCAGTACAATACAACTTGAGTAAAAGTAAAGATGCCTTCATGGAAATGACTCAAGTAACCAGTACAATACAACTTGAGTAAAAGTAAAGATGCCTTCATAGAAATGACTCAAGTAACCAGTACAATACAACTTGAGTAAAAGTAAAGATGCCTTCACAGAAATGACTCAAGTAACCAGTACAATACAACTTGAGTAAAAGTAAAGATGCCTTCACAGAAATGACTCAAGTAACCAGTACAATACAACTTGAGTAAAAGTAAAGATGCCTTCACAGAAATGACTCAAGTAACCAGTACAATACAACTTGAGTAAAAGTAAAGATGCCTTCACAGAAATGACTCAAGTAACCAGTACAATACAACTTGAGTAAAAGTAAAGATGCCTTCATAGAAATGACTAAAGTAACCAGTACAATACAACTTGAGTAAAAGTAAAGATGCCTTCATAGAAATGACTCAAGTAACCAGTACAATACAACTTGAGTAAAAGTAAAGATGCCTTCATAGAAATAACTCAAGTAACCAGTACAATACAACTTGAGTAAAAATAAAGATGCCTTCATAGAAATGACTCAAGTAACCAGTACAATACAACTTGAGTAAAAGTAAAGATGCCTTCATGGAAATGACTCAAGTAACCAGTACAATACAACTTGAGTAAAAGTAAAGATGCCTTCATAGAAATGACTCAAGTAACCAGTACAATACAACTTGAGTAAAAGTAAATGCTATACATAAAATTAATGATATTAAGCAAACCAGACGCCATGATAGTATTCACACCCCTTGACATTTTACACATTTTGTTGTGTTACAGCCTGAATTTAACATATTTAAAATGTAGATTTTTTTTGTCACTGGTCTACACAAAATACCCAATAATGTCAAAATGAAATTGTTTTTATTTTTTATTTTTACAAATTAAGATAAAATGTAAAGCTGAAATTTCTTGAGTCAATAAGTATTCAACCCCTTTGTTATGTCGAGCCTGAATAAATTCATGAGTAAAAATGTGCTTAACAAGTCACATAATAAGTTGCATGGACTCAACCGTGTTCAATAGTGTTTACCATTATTTTTTTGTAATGACTACCTCATCTCTGTACCCAACCATTATCTGTGAGGTCCCTCAGTCAAGCAGTGAATTTCAAACACAGATTCAACCACATGGTGCATGGTGAAGTTATTAATTACACTTTGTAGTGACTGGGTGTATTGATACACCATCCAAAGATACAGGCGTCCTTCCTAACTCAGTTGCCGGAGAGGAAGGAAACTGATCAGGGATTTCACCATGATGCCAGTGGGGATTTTAAAACAGTTACAGAGTTTAATGGCTGTGATAGAAAAAAACTGAGGATGGATCAACAATATTGTAGTTACTCCACAATACTAACCTAATTGACAGAGTGAAAAGAAGGAAGTCTGTACAGAATAAAAGATATTCCAAAACATGCATCCTGTTTGCAACAAGGCACTAACGCAATACTGCAAATGTGGCAAAGAAATTAACTTCATGTCTTGAATACAAACTTATGTTTGGGGCAAATCCTATACAACACATTACTGAGTACCACTCTCCATATTTTCAAGCATAATGGTAGCTGCATCATGTTATTGGTAGCCTGTTCCCGACCCACGATGCAGAAATGTGATTGTTTAGAACACCTGAGCTATCTTCTCTGGTAACTTATTTTCTTTCCCCAGAAATGCCCAGTATTGGCTATGGGGAAATAACTCACTGTCACTTCAGCAGAAATGTCATTGGGACCCCATACCAGGACATATTACAGTTTAGGGAGACGAATGGACTGCTGTTAATCTAAGCAGCACAATGCTTTAACCGTGCAGCTCCCTCAGACTCTCTGGAGATGCTGGGAGATATGAAAGTGAGAAGGCCTCGACTAATGGAAGTTAATTATGCTAATGAAACGTTTGCGTGGCGTTTGGTTCCCTGGGATGCGTGGGACTGACTGGATATTGTGGCTCTATCTAGGTGCTGTTAGGATGCTATGCTGGATGTGATACAGAACAGAGGACCCTATGCTTCTATTGATGTCTACTGTCCGTGTGTCTGTATGAGATTGGGGGCCATATATTCTCATTACCAATAGAGTTAGATGTACTGAGCAGATATACACAGTCTATTAATCCTCCATACAAAAAAAAACATTCCATTTATTTTAAGTGGTCATTAAACACTGAAGGATCCTATGATATCTGGACCCCAACCTCACTCTAGCCCACCACTCTATTATATCTAGACCCCCACCTCACTCTAGCCCACCACTCTATGACATCTGGACCCCAACCTCACTCTAGCCCACCACTCTATTATATCTAGACCCCCACCTCACTCTAGCCCACCACTCTATGATATCTGGACCCCCACCTCACTCTAGCCCACCACTCTATGATATCTGGACCCCCACCTCACTCTAGCCCACCACTCTATGACATCTGGACCCCCACCTCACTCTAGCCCACCACTCTATGATATCTGGACCCCCACCTCACTCTAGCCCACCACTCTATGATATCTGGACCCCCACCTCACTCTAGCCCACCACTCTATGATATCTGGACCCCCACCTCACTCTAGCCCACCACTCTATGATATCTGGACCCCCACCTCACTCTAGCCCACCACTCTATGATATCTGGACCCCCATCTCACTCTAGCCCACCACTCTATGATATCTGGACCCCCATCTCACTCTAGCCCACCACTCTATGATATCTGGACCCCCACCTCACTCTAGCCCACCACTCTATGATATCTGGACCCCCACCTCACTCTAGCCCACCACTCTATGATATCTGGACCCCCATCTCACTCTAGCCCACCACTCTATGATATCTGGACCCCCATCTCACTCTAGCCCACCACTCCTTGTGGAAATGAGAGCGGGAGCACAACAAAAGACGATGGTGGAATTCCCCTCCCCCTCCCCTCTGGGAGTTCAATGACAGGGTCACGGTCTGCATTTGAACTCAAGGACCAAAGCCATCCATGGTCAAAGGTCAGGTCTGAACACTACAGACTGGGGAGATGAGGTCAGGGGTTGCAGACAAACACCCTGCTTGACCTCTTCAGCGCCTTGAACAGCAGAGTAGGACTATGTTTTCTCTGCATTGAATAAAAACAGGATCATGATTTGGCTGCCCTCTATAATAGTCTGTCAGTTAGAAGGTTAGTCTGTTTGTGGTCAGTTACTATAGTCTGTCAGTTAGAAGGTTAGTCTGTTCTGGTCAGTTACTATAGTCTGTCAGTTAGAAGGTTAGTCTGTTCTGGTCAGTTACTATAGTCTGTCAGTTAGAAGGTTAGTCTGTTCTGGTCAGTTACTATAGTCTGTCAGTTAGAAGGTTAGTCTGTTCTGGTCAGTTACTATAGTCTGTCAGTTAGAAGGTTAGTCTGTTCTGGTCAGTTACTATAGTCTGTCAGTTAGAAGGTTAGTCTGTTCTGGTCAGTTACTATAGCCTGTCAGTTAGAAGGTTAGTCTGTTCTGGTCAGTTACTATAGTCTGTCAGTTAGAAGGTTAGTCTGTTTGTGGTCAGTTACTATAGTCTGTCAGTTAGAAGGTTAGTCTGTTCTGGTCAGTTACTATAGTCTGTCAGTTAGAAGGTTAGTCTGTTCTGGTCAGTTACTATAGTCTGTCAGTTAGAAGGTTAGTCTGTTCTGGTCAGTTACTATAGTCTGTCAGTTAGAAGGTTAGTCTGTTCTGGTCAGTTACTATAGTCTGTCAGTTAGAAGGTTAGTCTGTTCTGGTCAGTTACTATAGTCTGTCAGTTAGAAGGTTAATCTGTTCTGGTCAGTTACTATAGTCTGTCAGTTAGAAGGTTAGTCTGTTCTGGTCAGTTACTATAGTCTGTCAGTTACAAGGCTAGTCTGTTCTGGTCAGTTACTACAGTCTGTCAGTTAGAAGGTTAGTCAGTTCTGGTCCGTTACCATAGTCTGTCAGTTAGAAGGTTAGTCTGTTCTGGTCAGTTACTATAGTCTGTCAGTTAGAAGGTTAGTCTGTTCTGGTCAGTTACTATAGTCTGCCAGTTAGAAGGTTAGTCTGTTCTGGTCAGTTACTATAGTCTGTCAGTTAGAAGGCTAGTCTGTTCTGGTCAGTTACTATAGTCTGTCAGTTAGAAGGTTAGTCTGTTTGTGGTCAGTTACTATAGTCTGTCAGTTAGAAGGTTAGTCTGTTCTGGTCAGTTACTATAGTCTGTCAGTTAGAAGGTTAGTCTGTTCTGGTCAGTTACTATAGTCTGTCAGTTAGAAGGTTAGTCTGTTCTGGTCAGTTACTATAGTCTGTCAGTTAGAAGGTTAGTCTGTTCTGGTCAGTTACTATAGTCTGTCAGTTAGAAGGTTAGTCTGTTCTGGTCAGTTACTATAGTCTGTCAGTTAGAAGGTTAGTCTGTTCTGGTCAGTTACTATAGTCTGTCAGTTAGAAGGTTAGTCTGTTCTGGTCAGTTACTATAGTCTGTCAGTTAGAAGGCTAGTCTGTTCTGGTCAGTTACTATAGTCTGTCAGTTAGAAGGTTAGTCAGTTCTGGTCCGTTACCATAGTCTGTCAGTTAGAAGGTTAGTCTGTTCTGGTCAGTTACTATAGTCTGTCAGTTAGAAGGTTAGTCTGTTCTGGTCAGTTACTATAGTCTGTCAGTTAGAAGGTCAGTCTGTTCTGGTCAGTTACTATAGTCTGTCAGTTAGAAGGTTAGTCTGTTCTGGTCAGTTACTTTCGTCTGTCAGTTAGAAGGTTAGTCTGTTCTGGTCCGTTACCATAGTCTGTCAGTTAGAAGGTTAGTCTGTTCTGGTCAGTTACTATAGTCTGTCAGTTAGAAGGTTAGTCTGTTCTGGTCAGTTACTATAGTCTGCCAGTTAGAAGGTTAGTCTGTTCTGGTCAGTTACTATAGTCTGTCAGTTAGAAGGCTAGTCTGTTCTGGTCAGTTACTATAGTCTGTCAGTTAGAAGGTTAGTCTGTTTGTGGTCAGTTACTATAGTCTGTCAGTTAGAAGGTTAGTCTGTTCTGGTCAGTTACTATAGTCTGTCAGTTAGAAGGTTAGTCTGTTCTGGTCAGTTACTATAGTCTGTCAGTTAGAAGGTTAGTCTGTTCTGGTCAGTTACTATAGTCTGTCAGTTAGAAGGTTAGTCTGTTTGTGGTCAGTTACTATAGTCTGTCAGTTAGAAGGTTAGTCTGTTCTGGTCAGTTACTATAGTCTGTCAGTTAGAAGGTTAGTCTGTTCTGGTCAGTTACTATAGTCTGTCAGTTAGAAGGTTAGTCTGTTCTGGTCAGTTACTATAGTCTGTCAGTTAGAAGGCTAGTCTGTTCTGGTCAGTTACTATAGTCTGTCAGTTAGAAGGTTAGTCAGTTCTGGTCCGTTACCATAGTCTGTCAGTTAGAAGGTTAGTCTGTTCTGGTCAGTTACTATAGTCTGTCAGTTAGAAGGTTAGTCTGTTCTGGTCAGTTACTATAGTCTGTCAGTTAGAAGGTCAGTCTGTTCTGGTCAGTTACTATAGTCTGTCAGTTAGAAGGTTAGTCTGTTCTGGTCAGTTACTTTCGTCTGTCAGTTAGAAGGTTAGTCTGTTCTGGTCAGTTACTATAGTCTGTCAGTTATCCTGCAGTTCTACCTGTCTAAAATTGTAATCAGTAATGTAACTTTTGGATTACCCAAACTCAGTAACGTAATCTGATTACATTCAGTTACTTTTAGATTACTTTCCACTTAAGAAGCATTAGAAGAAGACAAAAATGTATGTTACCAACTGAAAGACATCCATTACAGGATAAATCAATGTTAAAGTTTACATAGCTGGCCATATATGGATGTAAAATTTTACTTTATGGGTTGGTTATGTAGGCTTCTTCTAACCCATCGCTTTCTACTACATATAATAATACGATTAAATTATATCTTTACATTAAAAACCAAAGTCCATCAGAATTCCAGTCATTCCAATAACTGTTATACCCCTTGATCTTCAAGAATAGGACTTGGAAATATGGAAGTATAGTTTAGCCAAATTGTTTAACCTGAGCATGACCCCAAAACTAAGGACTTATTAGCCAGTCGTCCTCTGCTGTTTATGATTTTGTTGTCATGGAGGACTGATTGGGCTCTTTGATTCCAGTTGAAAAATAAAAGCTGCGCTCATGGAATGGCATGTTTTACCAAGAGTGTGCAAAGCTTTCATCAAGGCAAAGGGTGAAGAAATAATATTCTAAAATATATTTTGATTTGTTTAACAGGTTTTTGGTTACTACATGATCCCTTATGTGTTATTTCATAGTTTTGATGTCTTCACTATTATTCTACAATGATTTTTTTTATCAGCATGCATTAGATTGAGCTCGAACGTCCCACTTTTATTCCACTCTCTTGGATCTGCACTATGCAGCTGTTCCAAGAGGCCATTATTCACTGGCTGTCCACTGGTTTCAAAAACAATGATTGATAGGCAGCTTAAACTTCTTCAATTCAACCATTATTGGGTTCAAATACACATTTAGATTTGTGAACAGCCATCCACAACAACCCCAATCCTTAAGGTGCAGATAGCTGAATGAGAGAGCAGCAATGCTGATTTGAATGTCAAAGAGAAAACAGAGAAGTGTCAAAGATTTTTTTTTCCGCAAACATCCTTTCTGAATTTAAAAGTAATCCTTGAAGTAATCATCTAGTTTTTCTAAAGTATCGGTAATCTGATTACAATATGTTTGCTGGTAACGTAACGGATTACAGTTACCATTTTTTTGTAATCCCTTACATGTCAGTTAGAAGGTTAGTCTGTTCTGGTCAGTTACTATATTCATGTTACACAAAGCCTTATTCAGACCATATAGATGATCCAACAGAGATAAAACACTCCTAATCATCTGCTATCCAACCCCTCAAAGGGATTCCGGTCTTACAACCTGCACCCTGACTTTATTCTCAATTAGTTTAAGTGTCATACAAAGGGGTTCAATCTGTTGCTGGGATTCACAGGCCCTCTGTGTGTGTGAGAGAGAAGCTCAAGGAGGGGGAGGGATGGACAGGGGAGGGTGTTCACTCACTCACTCATCCCCTTGGTGCTGGCTGGGCAAAGGGCAGCAACAAAGACTCTCCACTTCTGTCTGTCTCTGACCATCTAATTCAACCTCACATCAGACCTCTGTCTGTCTGTCTGTCTGTCTGTCTGTCTGTCTGTCTGTCTGTCTGTCTGTCTGTCTGTCTGTCTGTCTGTCTGTCTGTCTGTCTGTCTGTCTGTCTGTCTGTCTGTCTGTCTGTCTGTCCCCCTTTTATTCTCCTCTACTTTTTCTCTCTTTCTAAACCTGGACAGGAAAAGGCACAACGCTCGCTCACCATAAAAAATTTGTTGTTTTGTTGGACACAGTCCTCAAGTTTAAAAGATTGACGTTGCGGCCTTCAATGGCCTTCTTCAGATTCTGATTCTTCAGACTCTGATTCTTCAGATTCTGATTCTTCAGATTCTGATTCTTCAGACTCTGAAGAAGGCCATTGAAGGCCGGAACGTCAATCTTTTAAACTTGCTTTATAAAACGATTAATTTTTAATGGTGAGCGAGTGATGCGCCTTTTCCTGTCTAATGATGTCTACACATTTTTAGGTTGCTCCTCTACTCACGTTGGCTGAGCAGCCTCTTCTTCTTTACACTCTTTCTCTTCCTGCCAGCAACACACTTTTCTGACACACACATTGTCTTACCCTGTCTCTCTCTTCATCTGGCAAAGTTCCAGTCAGCAATGTGTGTGTGTGTGTGTGTTTGCACAGTGTGGATGATAGGCTGTGTATTTGGGCTAAGGGGATTTGCTGGGCTCTGCCCGCCGATGGCCAGGACCGTGTGACAGTTCCAGGACCCTAAGAGGAGAGGAGGGAGGATGGCGAGACAGACATCAAAACAAAAAGGGCAGCAGGGGTGATAATCCTACCTACTGCCCCCAATCTGCCCTTACACTCTGGTGAGGGGGAGGCTGAGTGCACTCAATTAGGAGTGGGCAACCAAGGACACTTTCTAGGGGGCTAGGTAGCTAGCTGTCCACTTCCCCTCTATGGCTCTCTGTTGAGCAGGTGTGCTAGCTGTCTGAATGAACTCATGCTAGAGAGCACTTCTCAGTGGGCTATAGCTAGCAGGTCTCTCTCTATTCACCCACTAAGGGCCCTAGATGATGATGGACGTCCGTGTGTAATGAGGGCCAGACAGGGACCCTTCTGATGCTGATTGATCAGAGCTGGTCCTGCTGTGGCATCCATGTCCATGAATTATGTAATCATTCTGGTCTGTCTCTGTCTCCACTGGACATGGGGATTTAGACTGAGGACTGTTCTCAACTAAGATTAAAGAGAAACTGACTCTGTCTCCACTGGACATGGGGATTTAGACTGAGGACTGTTCTCAACTAAGATTAAAGAGAAACTGACTCTGTCTCCACTGGACATGGGGATTTAGACTGAGGACTGTTCTCAACTAAGATTAAAGAGAAACTGACTCTGTCTCCACTGGACATGGGGATTTAGACTGAGGACTGTTCTCAACTAAAATTCAAGAGAAACTGACTCTGTCTCCACTGGACATGGGGATTTAGACTGAGGACTGTTCTCAACTAAGATTAAAGAGAAACTGACTCTGTCTCCACTGGACATGGGGATTTAGACTTCCAGAATGTTATTGCATTCCTTTGCCAACCCTCTTCTTTTGTGGATGTGGAATAACAGTAGGTATTTATGATATACAGTACAGTGGAGTCTGAAATGATTAACCCCTTGATAAAGATGAGCAATTTTAAGTGTTGGTTCCAGTAGTTTATATATTTTTCTAAAAGATTCAGTTGGATATGATCTCGGCAAGGTTTTGTAGATCTTACCAACCATATGAGTATATTTTCTGATTCAAATTAGTATTCCCTCAACATTGCTCTGATGACTGAATAAAATAAATCATTTAAATACTGAGCTATATTTTATGCTCAAAGAAAGGAGGAAATTATATTATTTTGTCATAATATAATTGCTCAGAGAAAGAGATTTTGTTTAACAAGTAATACTTTTTTTTCTCATAAAGGTAGGGGTCAAACACTCCTAAAGATTCTTATAAATAAAGTAGTCAAAAGTTTAGTATTTGGTCCCATATTCCTAGCAGGCAATGACTACATCAAGCTTGTGACTCTACAAACCTGTTGGATGCATTTGCAGTTGGTTATGGATGTGTTTCAGATTATTTTGTTCCCAATAGAAATGAATGGTAAGGTAAGGCAGGTAGCCTAGTGGTTAGAGTGTTGGGCCAGTAACTGAAAGGTTGTTAGATTGAATCCCAGAGCTGACAAGGTAAATAATCTGTCGTTCTACCTGTGAACAAGGCAGTTAACCCACTGTTCCCCAGTAGGCTGTCATTGTAAAATAACAATTTGTTCTTAACTGACTTGCCTAGTTAAATACATTTTAAAAAATGTACTGCGCAGGTGTCAACCTCATTCCAAGGAGGGCTGAGTGTTTTCACTCCTCTCTTGTACTTGACTGATGAATTAAGGTCGCTAATTAGTAAGGAACCCCCCTCACCTGGTTGTCTAGGTCTTAATTGAATGGGAAAAACCAAAAACCTGCAGACATTAGGCTCTTCATGTGTAACCGATGTGAAATGGCTAGTTAGTTAGCGGTGGTGCGCGCTAATAGCATTTCAATCAGTGACGTCACTGGCTCTGAGACTTGAAGTAGGGTTTCCCCTTGCGTGGCAAGGGCCGTGGCTTTTGTGGCGCGATGGGTTACGATGCTTCGTGGGTGTCAGTTGTTGATGTGTGCAAGGGTCCCTGGTTCGAGCCCGGGTTGGGGCGAAGAGATGGACGGAACCTACACTGTTACACATGGAATGAGTTTGGTACCACTGATGTACTGTGTCATTTTAGAGTCACTTTTATTATAAATAAGAATAGACTATATTTCTAAACACTTCTCCAGTCATATGGATGCTACCATGATTGAGGATAATCCTGAATGAATTGTAAATAATTATGAGTGAGAGAGTTTGCGGAGGGTCAAAGATCATACCGCCAAGATACTGTACGCTAACCTATCACCATTACCACATAACGGGGTAGCATGTCTTGGGGTATGATATTTGACCCTCCGTAACTCTCTCACGATTCATTCAGAATCAAGGTAGCATCCATATGTATGTAGAAGTGTTTAGAACCCTAGTCTATTCTTATTTACAATACACTGGAAGTATTTTCTACTAAATTGCAATATGATGACCATCCCCGGTCAGGCATTTTGCTATTGCCCTCTCCTTGGCTGAAGGCGCACGCACGCATGCACGCACACGCACACACACACACACACACACACACACACACACACACACACACACACACACACACACACACACACACACACACACACACACACACACAAAATATATTGATTATGGGGATGAATTAGCCAACAGCTGTGCAGATCACCAGTCAGCCTCCAGAGGAACAGGGAGAATCAAGAGAGTGTTGTGTTCCTCCTCTCCCCAACAACAAGAGAACACTGTGTTTCCTAGAGAGTGTTGTGTTCCTCCTCTCCCCCAAAACAGGAGAACACTGTGTTTCCTAGAGAGTGTTGTGTTCCTCCTCTCCCCAAAAACAGGAGAACACTGTGTTTCCTGGAGAGTGTTGTGTTCCTCCTCTCCCCAAAAACAGGAGAACACTGTGTTTCCTAGAGAGTGTTGTGTTCCTCCTCTCCCCAAAAACAGGAGAACACTGTGTTTCCTGGAGAGTGTTGTGTTCCTCCTCTCCCCAAAAACAGGAGAACACTGTGTTTCCTAGAGAGTGTTGTGTTCCTCCTCTCCCAAAAACAGGAGAACACTGTGTTTCCTAGAGAGTGTTGTGTTCCTCCTCTCCCCAAAAACAGGAGAACACTGTGTTTCCTGGAGAGTGTTGTGATAGGTGGCAGGTGGTAGGCGGCAGGTGATTGGTGGCAGGTAATTGTTGATAGGTGGCAGGTGATAAGTGGCAGTTGATTGGTGATTGGTGGTTGTGTCTATGTGTGTGGATGACTCTGAGGCTTTGGGTCATAATATCTTTAAAAAGCTGAGCTGAGGAACATTGCTGCTGTGTCCTTGACAGAAGCTCGTCTTTGCCCAGCACACTGGGCGGGCGGCCATGACAGTTTATGGTGGATCGAAGAGGCACAAGTTATGTGTTGGAGGCTGTCGCATCTCTGATAAAGGAGGCAATACATACCACAGGAGTAATAAAACAGGACAAGCCAATCAATATCCAGAGAGGCCGTTTGACCCACGCTTTAAAATGACTTGTCACACTCACTGCCCTATGCCTCTGTCGTTTCAGCCTCAGCTGAGATGGGTCTAGGGGAGGGCTGGATATAATGACGTGGACCTCTTCAGGTTGTCTTACAGAGGAATAGTTACTTCAATCGGAATACCGTGTTTTTTATGTATCATTTTTGTTGAAAACTTTGTGTTTGTTTTTGTGTGTGTGTACCTACCTAACATCGGGAGCCAGTTGAGTGGAAACAGGTGTTTGACCTGAGTAAACAGGGCTGCTGCATAAACAACCTCCTGTTTCCTTCTAGATAAAAGACATCTGCTCAGCCAAGAGATAATATGGTACAAATACACAGATAATGTAGTATGCCCTTACTGTCTGTCTGTCTGTCTGTCTGTCTGTCTGTCTGTCTGTCTGTCTCCGTGTCTCTCATTCCCTCCCACTCTCTACCTGTCTACCTCTCTACCTGTCTGTCTCTACCTGTTTACGTCTCTACCTGTTTACCTGTCTATGTCTCTACCTGTCTATGTCTCTACCTGTCTACGTCTCTACCTGTTTACCTGTCTACATCTCTAAATGTCTACCTGTCTATGTTTCTACCTGTCTACGTCTCTACCTGTTTACCTGACTACGTCTCTAACTGTCTACATCTCTACCTGTTTACCTGTCTACGTCTCTACCTGTCTACGTCTCTACCTGTCTACGTCTCTACCTGTCTACGTCTCTACTTCTCTACCTCTCTACGTGTGTCCTTTCCTGTCCCATCCTGTCCCATTCTGTCATGTCCCAATACAACCTGTCCTGGGATTACCCGGCTCCCTGGGATTAAACTACAATCCCCATAGTGACGTTTCTGGGTGGTGTGTGTGTATTTGGAAGGAGGGGTATGTGTGTGCACATGCAAGGCGTGGGGTTGTAGAAGGGAGGGTGTGTGTGGAGGGGGGTCTGTAGGGTGTCCAACTGTGCGTGTGTCAAGGGTGGGAGGGAGTGTTGGGAGAGAGGGTCGATAAGAGGTTGCATGGGGACAGACAGACAGATGGAGTGCAGTGTGTGTTTGGGGGGGGTTCGTTAGTGGTACTAAGAGGTTGCGTGAGGACAGACATAAATCTGGAAGCTATCTGCTGTACCTCACTGAGCTAAAACCAGACTGTGGTATAAAGTCGTTAAGTCTGCTATGCATTACTTACTGAAGGGAGGTTGAGGGGATTACATGGCCAACTGTAGTGGTTCTGTGGATGGTGCTGCCTGCTTCCCTGTCTCTCTGGTTGGTGACAATGACATGAACATGTATTTGGGTTGACATCCATACAAGCATTATACTCCACCCAACATAGTGTGAAATACACACGTGGCGTTTCCATGGCGTTTCCATTGTTTTGGTTGAACGCTAGTCTGATCTATTGATTGAATCCACAGTAGATGACCTGCAGATGACCTCAGAACACATACTGTAGTCTACCCTCCACTGCTAAATAAACACAAAACCATAGCAACGTTTTCACCACACTGCATCCTGTCCTTTACACAACCTCCATTGCATATCCACATACAATGTAAAGTGCTTTGAAATCTAGAGCAAAACACAACAATATACATTGTGTACTACTACTACTATCACTACTACCACTACCACTACTACTACTACTACTACTACCACTACTACTACCACCACTACTACTACTACTAC
Organism: Salmo trutta; assembly: GCF_901001165.1. Taxonomy (NCBI): domain Eukaryota; kingdom Metazoa; phylum Chordata; class Actinopteri; order Salmoniformes; family Salmonidae; genus Salmo; species Salmo trutta. The sequence goes on from NC_042985.1 coordinate 6,967,677, forward strand.
CACCACCGCTACCGCTACCGCTACTACTACCGCTACTACTACTACTACTACTACCACTACCACTACTACTACTACTACTACTACTACTACACCCACTACTACTACTACCACCACTACTACTACCCTACTACTACCACTACCACTACTACTACTACTACTACTACCACTACTACTACCAATACTACTACTACTACTACCACCACTACCGCTACCGCTACTACTACCGCTACTACTACCACTACTACTACCACTACCACTACTACTACTACTACTACTACTACCACCACTACTGCTACCGCTACCGCTACTACTACCACTACTACTACCACCACTACTACTACCACTACCACCACTACTACTACCCTACTGCTACCGCTACTACTACTACTACTACTACTACCAGGGTTGGGTAGGTTACTTTCGAAATGTAATTCGTTACAGTTACAAAATTGTAATCAGTAACGTAATCTGATTACATTCCGTTACTTTTAGATTATTTTCCCCTTAAGAGGCATTAGAAGAAGACAAAAATCTACGTTACCAACTGAAAGACATCTATTACAGGATAAATCAATGTTAAAGTTTACATAGCTGGCCATATATGGATGTTAAATTTTACTTTATGGGTTGGTTATGTAGGCTTCTTCTAACCCATCGCTTTCATCTACATATAATAATACGATAAAATGATGTCTTTACATTAAAAACTAAAGTCGAGCAGAATTCCAGTCATTCCAATAACTGTTATACCCCTTGATCTTTAAGAAAAGGACTTGGAAGTATAGATTAACCAACTTGCTTTACCTGAGCATAACCCCAAAACTAAGGACATTAGCCAGTCCTACACTGTTGTTTATGATTTTGTTGTCATGGAGGACTGATTGGGCTCATTGATTCCAGTTGAACAATAAACGCTGCCCTCATGGAATGGCATGCTTTGAGCACTACTAAAAAGTGCTATTTACATGTGAAAAATTAATGCCATATGCTGCATTTGCTATAGGCCTATTGTTGACCTTTTTGTTGGTGACACTTTGATATCTTGGTAATATGCAGCTGTTTCAATGGTAAATCCACAGATGAAACAATAACAAAAAAACTTTGAAAGTTTCTTCAAGTGCAGTCGCAAAAACCCCCGCCTCTGTTTTGGTAAAAAGCTGAGGGATGGGCCTGGAGAAATTTAACCACTCTCAGATGAATAGGCAGAGCTATGGATGCAAGGACTGACCATCCATGAAATCAAACGTATTGTTTGAACCATGTTATAAGGCTATACAGTGTTTGTTTACATTTACAATGTTTACAAACATTGGAGTAAAACAAGCTTATATTTTGGGTTCTCGTGGAGTGTGACAGTTGAACTAAGCTGATGAGGCATTTATAAGTTATCTTCTTCAAGAATCAATTGATATACAGTACCAGTCAAAAGTTTGGACACACCTACTCATTCAAGGGTTTTTCTTTATTTTTACTATTTTCTACATTGTAAAATAATAGTGAAGACATCAAAACTATGAAATAACACATATGGAATCATGTATTGACCAAAAAAGTGTTAAACAAATAAAAATATATTTGATATTTGAGATTCTTCAAAGTAGCCACCCTTTGCCTTGATAACAGCTTTGCACACTCTTGGCATTCTCTCAACCAGCTTCACCTGGAATGCTTTTCCAACAGTGTTGAAGGAGTTCCCACATATGCTGAGAACTTGTTGGCTGCTTTTCCTTCACTCTGCGGTCCAACTCATCCCAAACCATCTTAATTAGGTTGAGGTCGGGTGATTGTGGAGGCCAGGTCATCAGATGCAGCACTCCATCACTCTCGTTCTTGGTCAAATAGCCCTTCCACAGCCTGGAGGTTTGTTTTCGGTCATTGTCCTGTTGAAAGACAAATGACACAGCGGTTGGAACCAAAAATCTCAAATTTGGAGTCCTCAGACTAAAGGATAGATTTCCACCAATCTAATGTCCATTGCTCGTGTTTCTTGGCCCAAGCAAATCTCTTCTTATTATTGGTGTCCTTAAGTAGTAGTTTCTTTGCAGCAATTCGACCATGAAGGCCTGATTCACACAGTCTCCTCTGAACAGTTAATGTTGAGATGTATCTATTACTTGAACTCTGAGAAGCATTGATTTGGGCTGCAAGTTCTGAGGCTGGTAACTCGAATGAACTTATCCTCTGCAGCAGAGGTAACTCTGGGTCTTCCATTCCTGTGGCGGTCCTCATGAGAGCCAGTTTCATCAGCGCTTGATGGTTTTTGCGACTGCACTTGAAGAAACTTTCAAAGTTCCTTAAATTTTCCAGATTGACTGACCTTCATGTCTTAAAGTAACGATGGATTGTCATTTCTCTTTGCATATTTGAGCTGTTCTTGCCAAAATATGGACTTGGTATTTTACCAAATAGGGCTATCTTCTGTATACCACCCTACCTTGCCACAACACAACTGATTGGCTCAAAGGCATTAAGAAGGAAAGAAATTCCACTATTTAACTTTTGACAAGGCACACCTGTTAATTGAAATGCATTCCAGGTGACTACCTCATGAAGCTGGTTGAGAGAATGCAAAGAGTGTGCAAAGCTGTCATCAAGGCAAAGGGTGGCTACTATGAAGAATCTCAAATATCCAAAATATTTTTTTGGTTACTACATGGTTCCATATGTGTTATTTCATAGGTTTGATGTCTTCACTATTATTCTACAATGTAGAAAATAGTAAAAAATAAAGAAAAACCCTGGAATGAGTAGGTGTGTCCAAACTTTTGACTGGTACTGTATATATAATTTATAAGTCCAGAAATTGATGTAGCAACTGCAGATTGCCCCTTTAAGTTTATCAAAACTGTACGAGTTGGTGCCTGTGTCCATTAGGCCTATGGATGTATTTTTTTCATCAGCATGAATTAGATTGCGCAATAAAAGCCCCACTTTTATTCCATAGGCTGGGATCTGCACTAAGCAGCTGTTGCAATAGCACATTTTTCACTGGCTGTCCACTGGTTTCAAAACAATGATTGATAAGCACCTTAAACTTCTTGAATTCAACCATTATTGGGTTCAAATACACATTTAGATTTGTGAACAGCCATCCTCAACAACCACAATCCGTAAGGCACAAATAGCTAAATGAGAGAGCAGCTGTCACGAATATCTTCGTCTTCAGACGATATAACGAAATCATCGTCGGAAAAGGTAGACCAATACGCAGCAGGTACGTGTATGCTCATTTCGACTTTTATTAACTACAAAAAATGAACACTCCAAAACAAGCAAACCACGAAAACGAACGAACAACAAAACAGTCTGGCAAAGCCTAGGGCTGAACACAGAACAATCACCCACAAATCACAAACACAAACACACCCTTAATTATGGGACTCTCAATCAAAGGCAGATAGACAACACCTGCCTTCAACTGAGAGTCCCAACCCCAATTAATAAACATAGAAACACACTCACCAGACTAGACATAGAAATATATACACAGACTATAAACCAAAACCCCGGAAATACTAAATCAAACACCCTTAAACCAAACACACCACCCTGAACCACATAAAACAAATACCCTCTGTCACGCCCTGACCAAACTACAAAACAATTAACCTTATATACTGGCCAGGACGTGACAGTACCCCCCCCTTAAAGGTGCTACCCCGGAAGCACCTTAACAAACAAAAAAATAACCCCAAACAATACCCAAAAGAAAAATTCCCCCTTACTAAAGGGAGGGAAGGAAGGGAGGGTGGCTGCCGTCAATGACGGCACTGTGCTACACCCCCCCCCAACCCACCTATTTTTTTGGAGGTGGCTCCGGCTCAGGCCGTTCCAGGCTGTCTGGGCAGTCTGGCAGCTCGGGACAGTCTGGGCAGTCTGGCAACTCGGGACAGTCAGGGCAGTCTGGCAACTCGGGACAGTCAGGGCAGTCTGGCAACTCGGGACAGTCAGGGCAGTCTGGCAACTCGGGACAGTCAGGGCAGTCTGGCAACTCGGGACAGTCAGGGCAGTCTGGCAACTCGGGACAGTCTGGGCAGTCTGGCCACTCGGGGCAGTTCAGGGCAGTCTGGCCACTCGGGGCAGTTCAGGGCAGTCTGGCCACTCGGGGCAGTTCAGGGCAGTCTGGCCACTCGGGGCAGTTCAGGGCAGTCTGGCCACTCCGGCAGTTAAGGGCAGTCTGGCCACTCCGGCAGTTCAGGGCAGTCTGGCCACTCCGGCAGTTCAGGGCAGTCTGGCCACTCCGGCAGTTCAGGGCAGTCTGGCCACTCCGGCAGTTCAGCGCAGTCTGGCCACTCCGGCAGTTCAGCGCAGTCTGGCCACTCCGGCAGTTCAGCGCAGTCTGGCCACTCCGGCAGTTCAGCGCAGTCTGGCCACTCCGGCAGTTCAGCGCAGTCTGACCACTCCGGCGACTGTTGACTGACGGGCAGCTCCGACGACTGTTGACTGGCGGGCAGCTCCGACGACTGTTGACTGGCGGGCAGCTCCGACGACTGTTGACTGGCGGGCAGCTCCGACGACTGTTGACTGGCGGGCAGCTCCGACGACTGTTGACTGGCGAGGCTGGGTTTACGCACTTGCCGTTTAGTGCGGGGAGCGGGAACAGGACGAGTCGGGCTGGGTGGACGCACTTCCGGGTCTGCACGAGAGACAGGAGCTGGAAACCCAGGGCTATGGAGGCGCACAGCCGGTCTAGATCTTACCTCCTGCACAACCCGCCTTGGCTGGATGGAACTAGTAGCCCTGTACGAGCGGAGTGCTCGTACAGGGCAGACTGGGCTGTGCAGGGGCCTGATGGTAGCCGTGCGTAGAGCGGGAGTTGGGTAGCCTGGTCCTCGGAGGCGTACCGGCGACCAGATGCGCTGCGCAGGCATCCTCCTACCAGGCTGGATGCCTGCTCTAGCACGGCACCTGCGAGGGGCTGGAATAACTCGCACCGGACTGTGCGTGCGTATGGGTGAGATAGTGCGCTTCTCAGCAAAACATGGCGCTCCCCACCTCATACGCTCCTCCATATAACCACGGGTAGCTGGCTTCCGGCTCTTCCTTCGCCTAGCCAAACTATCCGTGTGCCCCCCAAAAAAAATTTCTTGGGGGTGCCTCTCGTGCTTCTCCCTCAGCGCGTCTCTGGCCTCGTACCACCGCCTCTCTGCCTTGGCTGCTTCTATTTCCCACTGCGGGCGGCGATACTCCCCAGCCTGATGCCAAGGTCCGGCCCCGTCCAGAACTTCCTCCCAAGTCCACTTCTCCCGCCAGTCCAACTCGTAATTCCTCCGCTCCTTCCTCTGCTGCTTGGTCCTTTGGTGGTGGGTGATTCTGTCACGAATATCTTCGTCTTCAGACGATATAACGAAATCATCGTCGGAAAAGGTAGACCAATACGCAGCAGGTACGTGTATGCTCATTTCGACTTTTATTAACTACAAAAAATGAACACTCCAAAACAAGCAAACCACGAAAACGAACGAACAACAAAACAGTCTGGCAAAGCCTAGGGCTGAACACAGAACAATCACCCACAAATCACAAACACAAACACACCCTTAATTATGGGACTCTCAATCAAAGGCAGATAGACAACACCTGCCTTCAACTGAGAGTCCCAACCCCAATTAATAAACATAGAAACACACTCACCAGACTAGACATAGAAATATATACACAGACTATAAACCAAAACCCCGGAAATACTAAATCAAACACCCTTAAACCAAACACACCACCCTGAACCACATAAAACAAATACCCTCTGTCACGCCCTGACCAAACTACAAAACAATTAACCTTATATACTGGCCAGGACGTGACAGCAGCAGTGTGATTCACATCAATGCGCTATGTAGATATCGATAATAAGTGATATCCGTATCGCCGTAGACTACACCACTGCTGTCATCCTTACCTCCAAGTTAGATAATCTTTGGATGCCGACAGCAATCGCACCATTGGAAGACATAAACTCAGCAAAAAAAGAAACGTCCCTTTTTCAGGACCCTGTCTTTCAAAGATAATTCGTAAAAATCCAAATAACTTCACAGATCTTCATTGTAAAGGGTTTAAACACTGTTTCACATGCTTGTTCAATGAACCATAAACAATTAATGAACATGCACCTGTGGAACGGTCGTTAAGAGACTAACAGTTTACAGATGGTAGGCAATTAAGGTCACAGTTATGAAAACTTAGGACACTAAAGAGGCCTTTCTACTGACTCTGAAAAACACCAAAATAAAAGATGCCCAGGGTCCCTGCTCATCTGCGTGAACGTGCCTTAGGCATGCTGCAAGGAGGCATGAGGACTGCAGATGTGGCCAGGGCAATAAATTGCAATGTCTGTACTGTGAGATGCCTAAGACAGTGCTGCAGGGAGACAGGACGGACAGCTGATCGTCCTCGCAGTGGCAGACCACGTATAACAACACCTGCACAGGATCGGTACATCTGAACATCACACCTGCGGGACAGGTACAGGATGGCAACAACAACTGCCCGAGTTACACCAGGAACGCACAATCCCTCATCAGTGCTCAGACTGTCCGCAATAGGCTGAGAGAGGCTGGACTGAGGGTTTGTAGTCCTGTTGTAAGGCAGGTCCTCACCAGACATCACTGGCAACAACGTCGCCTATGGGCACAAACCCACCTTCGCTGGACCAGACAGGACTTGCAAAAAGTGCTCTTCACTGACGAGTCGCAGTTTTGTCTCACCAGGGGTCATGGTCGGATTCGCGTTTATCGTCGAAGGAATGAGCGTAACACTGAGGCTTGTACTCTGGAGCGGGATGGATTTGGAGGTGGAGGGTCCGTCATGGTCTGGGGCGGTGTGTCACAGCGTCATCGGACTGAGCTTGTTGTCATTGCAGGCAATCCCAACGCTGTGCGTTAGAGGGAAGACATCCTCCTCCCTCATGCGGTACCCTTCCAGCAGGCTCATCCTGACATGACCCTCCAGCATGACAATACCACTAGCCATACTGCTCGTTCTGTGCATGATTTCCTGCAAGACAGGAATGTCAGTGTTCTGCCATGGCCAGCGAAGAGCCAGTATCTCAATCCCATTGACCACATCTGGGACCTGTTGGATCGGAGGGTGAGGGCTAGGGCCATTCCCCCCAGAAATGTTTGGGTACTTGCAGGTGCCTTGGTGAAAGAGTGGGGTAACATCTCACAGCAAGAACTTGCAAATCTGGTGCAGTCCATGAGGAGGAGATACACTGCAGTACTTAATGCAGCTGGTGGCCACACCAGATACTGACTGTTACTTTTGATTTTGACCCCTCCCTTTGTTCAGGGACACATTATTCAATTTCTGTTAGTCGCATGTCTGTGGAACTTGTTCAGTTTATGTCTCAGTTGTTGAATGTTGTTATGTTCATACAAATATTTACACATGTTAAGTTTGCTAAAAATAAACACAGTTGACAGTGCGAGGACGTTTCTTTTTTTGCTGAGCTTAGCTTGTTCTGTAGCCTACAAAAGCCTATTCCTGCTCAACTACAACTACTAATACTATCCCTACCTCTACTATTACTATCACTACTACTACTATCACTGCTATTATTACTACTACTACTATCACTGCTATTATTACTACTACTACTACTGCTACTATTATTACTACTACTGTTATTACTACTACCACTACCACTACTACTACTACTACTACTACTATCACTGCTATTATTACTACTACTACTACTGCTGCTACCACTACTACTACTACTACTGCTGTTATTACTACTACTACAACTACCATCACTGCTATTATTACTACTACTACTGCTACTACTATCACTACTACTACTACTGCTACTACTATCACTACTACAAATACTACTACTACTACTACTGCTGTGCATCTGCAATAAAGTGAGGATATGGCAAGTCTTATCATTCCTTTGATATGGAATGTGAGGGAGGGAGGGGGGGTGGGTGAGTGGGTGGAGGGAGGGAGGGAGGAAAGGGGGATGGAGAAGCTCATTCATCAAGTCGTTACAGGAGGTGGCTCTGGTGGTATTTCAGCCTGTCCGTCACAGGAGGAGGAGAGGACAGGCAGCAACTCCCAGAGGAGGACAGGAGCCTCCCTCTCGCCCTCCCTCTCTCCCTTCCTCACTGCGTCTCTCTAGCTCTGTCTACCTCACTCTCTCTCTCTACCTCATCTGTCCTCTTGACTGATTTCACTCTCTCCCTCTCTTTTTTTTATTTCTTCATCATACTGTCTTTCCCTTTACCTGCCCTCCCCCTTTCCCCCTTTCTCCATATCGCTCTCTCTCTCCCTCTCCCTTCTCTGTCTCTGTGCTTCCATCTTTCTTTCTCTGTACTTTCCTCCCGGGAGGCAGCTCTTGACTCTCTGATGTCCTTCGCATGCCAAATATGACTATTGACATTTCAATTCAGCTGGGTTTTTCTCCACTCTGCTCTAGGCTGATGCCTTATAGCCGGAGGACATTTACATGTCAATGGGACAGACAAAGAGATCCAGAGCGTGCATGGCCCTGCCTTGACAGTGACTGTATGTGACTGTATGGGTGGATTGGTGGACTCTCTAGTAATGAGAAGGGCTTTGTTCACTGGTTGTATGTATTGGGCATATACAACATGTATCCAGACTATTTTTGGTTGACACTATGGTGTGTATATGTTACTGTATTGGTGACACAGTGTATGCTGTGTTGGTCGTATACATACTCTGTCCTTCTGTCTGTCTCTTTCAGACAGACCAACACCCTCCATAGTGTCTTTGCCGGGGGGAAGGGGGTGAGAGATGGTTAAAAGGGTGAAGAAGTGGATGAAGTGGAGTCCTCCTGTCCTCTCACAAGTGGTTTTCACACGCATGCATCTTCATTTGACGTTCCTGCAATCCTCAGTAATGTGTATTACCTCTCTGATTGGTCCCTCGGTACCAAAATGTCCTGCCTTCTTATGATTATCTACACAGAGATACGTTGCATATGTAAATGGTCTATTTGGAGAGACTTGGCTGCGGCTCAAGAGAGGAAAAACCCCTCAGTATTGATCTGGAGCTCTGCGTTTGGCCAGGGTTAAGTGTTCACATTCCATTAGGACCATATTTATGCAGGGGTTTGTATAATTAGGCCATAGTCAATCCCCATTACTGCTTAGCACTATTGAGCAGCTGCTTACTTCAATAAAAATGCATGTCGAATTTAGAGAGGGGAGATGGAGAGGGAGAGATTGTGTGTGTGTGTGTGTGTGTGTGTGTGTGTGTGTGTGTGTGTGTGTGTGTGTGTGTGTGTGTGTGTGTGTGTGTGTGTGTGTGTGTGTGTGTGTGTGTGTGTGTGTGTGTGTGTGTGTACTAGCTAAGTCATGTGAATCAATACACACGATAGAGTAAAACCACCCGCCAGTGCTTGGCAATAGGGGCAGAGGACCTTGTGTACGAAAATGCCCCGCCAATCCCAGAATGCACTCTGAAAGCGGTCCTTTCAACGTTTGTCTCTCTCTCCCTGAGGACGTGATCTCTCCTCTCTCCTCTCTTACTGAGTGCCATCAAGCTATGGCTTTCCCCTGTTCTCCTTTTCTTTTCTTTTATCATTCTATTTCTGTTTGTTGTTTTTTCAGTCAGGGCTTTCAAGCCTGGCCCCGGTAACCTTGGAAAGGGCTGCCCTTGGTAACACAGGCGGACAGCCAATCAGGTTGCCGTCGCTGTGGCGACCCAGCAAGGACAATTCGAAACCTGGTCATAATGATGTACGTAAGATACAAAAAACATTGAAATATTTTTATGGTTTTATGTCAGTGGAGGGTACCTTCAACTCACATGCACTTACACACTCACCCTCATGTACTTTGAGACCCCTCAGATTTCTGGGGGGCATGATGCCCCTGCACACACACACACACGCACACGCACGCACACACACGCCTGCACGCACACACACCGGATGCACAAAGGTGGCACTTAAGGCGTGTATATCTCCTGTCCAATACTTTA